>NC_141830.1:5344586-5578873 GCF_982586985.1 Callionymus lyra
CTGACCTCATATCTACCCGTCTGACCTCACATCTACCCGTCTGACCTCACATCTACCCGTCTGACCTCACATCTACCCGTCTGACCTCACATCTACCCGTCTGACCTCATATCTACCCGTCTGACCTCACATCTACCCGTCTGACCTCACATCTACCCGTCTGACCTCACATCTACCCGTTTGACCTGATATCTACCCGTCTGACCTCACATCTACCCGTCTGACCTCATATCTACCCGTCTGACCTCACATCTACCCGTCTGACCTCACATCTACCCGTCTGACCTCACATCTACCCGTCTGACCTCACATCTACCCGTCTGACCTCACATCTACCCGTCTGACCTCACATCTACCCGTCTGACCTCATATCTACCCGTCTGACCTCATATCTACCTGTCTGACCTCACATCTACCCGTCTGACCTCACATCTACCCGTCTGACCTCATATCTACCCGTCTGACCTCACATCTACCCGTCTGACCTCACATCTACCCGTCTGACCTCACATCTACCCGCCTGACCTCACATCTACCCGTCTGACCTCACATCTACCCGTCTGACCTCACATCTACCCGTCTGACCTCATATCTACCCGTCTGACCTCACATCTACCCGTCTGACCTCACATCTACCCGTCTGACCTCACATCTACCCGTCTGACCTCATAAGTACCCGTCTGACCTCACATCTACCCGTCTGACCTCACATCTACCCGTCTGACCTCATATCTACCCGTCAGACCTCCCATGTACCCGTCTGACCTCACATCTACCCGTCTGACCTCACATCTACCCGTCTGACCTCACATCTACCCGTCTGACCTCACATCTACCCGTCTGACCTCACATCTACCCGTCTGACCTCACATCTACCTGTCTGACCTCACATCTACCTGTCTGACCTCATATCTACCCGTCTGACCTCACATCTACCTGTCTGACCTCACATCTACCCGTCTGACCTCACATCTACCCGTCTGACCTCACATCTACCTGTCTGACCTCACATCTACCTGTCTGACCTCATATCTACCAGTCTGACCTCACATCTACCTGTCTGACCTCACATCTACCTGTCTGACCTCACATCTACCCGTCTGACCTCACATCTACCCGTCTGACCTCACATCTACCTGTCTGACCTCACATCTACCTGTCTGACCTCACATCTACCTGTCTGACCTCACATCTACCCGTCTGACCTCACATCTACCTGTCTGACCTCACATCTACCTGTCTGACCTCACATCTACCTGTCTGACCTCACATCTACCCGTCTGACCTCACATCTACCTGTCTGACCTCACATCTACCTGTCTGACCTCACATCTACCCGTCTGACCTCACATCTACCTGTCTGACCTCACATCTACCCGTCTGACCTCACATCTACCTGTCTGACCTTCTTTCTAACCTTTTATTGTGAAGTGACCTTGAGTCTCTTGAAAGTTTTAAACCAAATGTTTTATTATATCATGATGAACATCATAAGTGACTCGTGCTCCACTGAACTTCAAGTCTTCAGTCGACTCAACAAGTGATGAAAGAGTTTCTTCAACAACATTCAGATCAACACGTTTGTTTCAGGAGCAGATTTCTTCCATCATCACTGTCAGCACTTTAATGATGATTGACAGCAGCTACACAAGTGTGTTGGAGGAACACACTCACACACTCAGGTCACACACACACACTGAGGAACCAGAACCAGGAACCTCTGTGAGTCCAAATCCCAGGTACAAAGGTTCAGTGGAGATGAAGAAGGTGTCGAGGTGTTTCTCTTCATCAGAGGAGACACTGAAGAAGGTTAAATATCCAGGTTCAGGAAAGTTCATCATCACTCCTACTCTGTGAGAAACTTCTTGACTCTTGATGACAGTTTCTTTCTTATCGTGATAGAATTTATATCCATCATCATCAGAGCAGCTCAGACTCCAGGAATAACGGTTCTGTCCAAACTCAGACTCGTCTTCTTTCCCTCCGTCTCTTCTGAGAGTCAGTGCGATAGAAGCTCCTCCTCTCCACTCCAGCTCCCAGTAACATGGTCCAGTCACAGCTTCTCTGCTCATCACCTGAAGACACCGGTGGAATCTGTCGGGATGGTCCAGATAATCCTGATCCTGCGGCACAAGTTCCACCGTCCTGTTGTCGTTGGACAGTAGGAGGCGCCGGTGTGCTGTGTCCGGGTCCAGTGAGAGTGGACGGAAGTCTGAGAGAAGAAGACACGAGAGGTGATGATGGTGGAAGAACTTTCTCTTCAAGACAATCATGGACGCAGTGTCCCAGCAAGCCAGGGAGGGCTGCTCTGTTTGTTGACATCTAGTGGAGATCATCATCAAAGTGAAGTCTTCTGAGACTGGGACCACCTCCAGAGAAGAACCAGGAGGAACATCCCAGAATCATCCTGCCACATTTGATTGACACCACTGTGTCCATATCAAGTCAGCAGCTAAACTAGCATGTAGCTAACATGATGTTTCTTCATGTTCTTGAAACATCTCTGTGTTCATCTCCACCATCATCCTGGACTTGATGAAGCTCCATCAGCAGATTCAAGTGTAACAACATCTCAACATCACAACTGCTCCACTAGAAGCTGACAAGGAGTTCTCATCCATCAATCAAATCAAACTTACACTTCTCCCATCCATATGTTAACCTCTGTGGTCCACAGTGATCCAGCCTGGAGGAAGAAACATTGAGAAGATCAGATTCATTTGACTTCAGATGCTGCTAAGTGGACGTTCTTTCATGACTGTGTGGACCACAACAAAGATGGATCTAGAAACACTCGCTCAGTCTCCACTGTCTCCTTGTTCTTCCACTGGTGTCCAGCAGGAGAACATGGAGAAGCTCTGAGAGTTGGATTCATGTGCTCAGTTCAGATGAAGAGTCTGAGCAGCAACACACACTCACATCTCTCTGCTTCTGATCACATGTTCAGTCTGAAGATCTTTGGAGCTCAGTCAGTGAGTTCTGCTGCTCCGTCCATACCTGAGAGTCTCCAGCCTCCAGTCTGGACTCTCCAGTCCAGCAGACAGCAGCTCCAGTCCTGGTCCTCCTGGATGATTGAAGCTCAGGTCCAGCTCTCTCAGATGGGACGGGTTAGATGTCAGAGCTGAGGCCAGAGAAGAACAACCTCCTGCTGAGATGTGACACCTTGACAGACTGTAATGAAGGAGAAACACTTTCATTAAATCAGAAGAACTGAAGACATGATGTTCTGACCTGAGAGTCTCCAGGTGACAGTGTGGACTCTTCAGTCCAGCAGACAGCAGCTCCACTCCTGGATCCTTCAGGATGTTGTCACTCAGGTCCAGTTGAGTCAGACTAGAGGACGGAGAGCTGAGGACTGAGGACAGAAGTGAACAACTTCTCTCTGTCAGTCGACAGTCTCTCAGCCTGTGAAAGAGACAGAAACGTCAACAAGAGACTTTTTCTCTATTTTGACTTGAAAGCCTTGATTGGAGGAAACACTGAACTCTTGACGTTCATAAGATCATCACATGATTGTGTGAACATTTGAAGACTTTGATTTCAATCAGGATCAACTTGATCAACACATGAAATAATGAAGTTTTCATCAGTTCAACACTTGATGTATAAATGATCACATGACTCACTGTTGTGAGAGGATTGATGTGTGTTTGGACGACAAACAAACACAAGAGAAGAAAACATGAGAAAAACTAAAGTCACAAAACAAATAAAGAATAATAGTCATGAGAAAAACAAAAGTGTTTGTGTTTAATGTCAGTGTTAGTGTTAGTGTTGTGTAACTCCACTCACACTGGTGTTGTGTAACTCCACTCACACTGGTGTTGTGTAACTCCACTCACACTGGTGTTGTGTAACTCCACTCACACTGGTGTTGTGTAACTCCACTTTGACTCGTTGTGTGAATCATGTTGTTTGACTTGTGTTGTGTAAGTCTTGTTGTGTGAGTCGTGTTTTTTGAGTCGTGCTTTGTGAGTCTTGTTGTGTGACTTGTGTGGTGTGACTCATGTTGTATGACTCATGTTGTGTGACTTGAGTAGTGTGACTTGTGTTGTGTGACTTGTGTTCTGTGACTATTGTTGTGTGACTCATGTTGTGTGACTCGTGTCGTGTGACTCATGTTGTGAGACTCACATTGTGTTAGTTGTGTTGTGTGATTGTGTTTTGTTAGTTGTGTTATGTGACTTGTGTTGTGTAAGTCTTGTTGTGTGAGTCTTGTTTTGTGAGTCGTGCTTTGTGAGTCTTGTTGTGTGACTTGTGTGGTGTGACTCATGTTGTATGACTCATGTTGTGTGACTTGTGTTGTGTGACTTGTGTTCTGTGACTATTGTTGTGTGACTCATGTTGTGTGACTCGTGTCGTGTGACTCATGTTGTGAGACTCTCATTGTGTTAGTTGTGTTGTGTGATTGTGTTAGTTGTGTTATGTGACTTGTGTTGTGTAAGTCTTGTTGTGTGAGTCTTGTTGTTTGACTTTTGTTGTGTGACTCGTGTGACTTGTGTCGAGTGAGTTGTGTGACTCATATGAGTTGTGTGAGTTGTGTCGTGTGACTCGTGTTGTGTGACTTGTGTCGAGTGACTCGTATGAGTTGTGTGACTTCTGTTGTGTGACTCATGTCGTGTGAGTTGTGTCGTGTGACTCGTGTCGTGTTACTCTTGTTGTGTGACTCGTGTTGTGTGACTTGTTGTGTGACACGTGTTGTGTGACTCTTGTTGTGTGACTTGTGTTGTGTTGTTTCTCAAGTGGTTGTAAAGATCAACCTGCGTCTCATGGAAGCTTCAAGAACCAGAGAAGAGAGTTTGTTCTAATTGTTGATGGTTTTCTTCAACATTCAATGATTTGAACGTCTTTTACTGTCGAGTCATGATAGAAATACTAGAGTTTAGTCTCCAGACTGTGTTGATAAATATGTCAAGATGACTTGAAATATTCTTCACCTTCCTGTTGTGTTCATGAAATATCATCACTTCTAGAACCAAGTTCATGAGTCGAGGAAAAGTCATTCAAATCCTCTCAGAGTGAAAAAGGTTTCATGAAGAAACATGAATCCATTCACTGTTTACATCCATGTGTGTGTTTGTGTTTGTTTGAAATGATGTTCTGACCTGAGAGTCTCCAGGTGACAGTGTGGACTCTTCAGTCCAGCAGACAGCAGCTCCACTCCTGGATCCTTCAGGTCGTCGTTGAGACTCAGGTCCAGTTGAGTCAGACTAGAGGACGGAGAGCTGAGGACTGAGGACAGAAGTGAACAACTTCTCTCTGACAGTCGACACCAGCTCAGCCTGTGAAAGAGACAGAAACGTCAACAAGAGACTTTTTCTCTATTTTGACTTGAAAGCCTTGATTGGAGGAAACACTGAACTCTTGACGTTCATAAGATCATCACATGATTGTGTGAACATTTGAAGACTTTGATTTCAATCAGGATCAACTTGATCAACACATGAAATAATGAAGTTTTCATCAGTTCAACACTTGATGTATAAATGATCACATGACTCACTGTTGTGAGAGGATTGATGTGTGTTTGGACGACAAACAAACACAAGAGAAGAAAACATGAGAAAAACTAAAGTCACAAAACAAATAAAGAATAATAGTCATGAGAAAAACAAAAGTGTTTGTGTTTAATGTCAGTGTTAGTGTTAGTGTTGTGTAACTCCACTCACACTGGTGTTGTGTAACTCCACTCACACTGGTGTTGTGTAACTCCACTCACACTGGTGTTGTGTAACTCCACTCACACTGGTGTTGTGTAACTCCACTCACACTGGTGTTGTGTAACTCCACTTTGAATCGTTGTGTGACTCATGTTGTTTGACTTGTGTTGTGTGAGTTGTGTTGTGTGAGTCGTGTTGTGTGAGTCGTGTTGTGTGAGTCGTGTTGTGTGACTTATGTTGTGGGACTCATGTTGTGTGTCTTGTGTTCTGTGACTATTGTTGTGTTAGTTGTGTTGTTTGAATTGTGTAGTATGAGTTGTGTGACTTGTGTCATGTGACTTGTGATGTTTGACTCGTGTTGTGTGACTTGTGTAGAGTCTACTGACTCCTTCAAGAAACATCTTAAGACGTTTTTGTTTGTTCAGGCTTTTCCTTGATTTTCTGGAACTCCTGTTGTGTTATCAGTATTATCTTGATCTTTAAAGTATATACTTTATTGAATATTGTTTTGATTGTTTAAGTGCTTTGTGACCCTGGTCTGGAAAAGCGCTATATAAATAAAAATTACTTACTTACTTACTTGTGTAGTGTGACTTGTGTTAGTTGTGTTGTGTGACTTGTGTAGTGTGACTTGTGTTAGTTGTGTTGTGTGACTTGTGTAGTGTGACTTGTGTTGTGTACTTGTGTGACTTGTGTTAGTTGTGTTGTGTGACTTCTGTTGCGTGACTCATGTTGTATGACTCGTGTTGTGTGACTTGTGTTGTGTGAGTCGTGTTGTGTGAGTCGCGTTGTGTGACTTCTGTTGCGTGACTCATGTTGTATGACTCGTGTTGTGTAACTTGTGTTGTGTGAGTTGTGTTGTGTGATTTGTGTTGTGTGACTCATGTCATGTGAGTTGTGTCGTGTGACTTGTGTTGTGACTTGTGTTGTGTACTTGTGTGACTTGTGTTAGTTGTGTTGTGTGACTTCTGTTGCGTGACTCATGTTGTATGACTCGTGTTGTGTGACTTGTGTTGTGTGATTTGTTTTGTGTGACTCATGTCATGTGAGTTGTGTCGTGTGACTTGCGTTGTGACTTTTGTTGTGTGACTCGTGTTGTGTAACTTGTGTTGTGCGACTTGTGTTGTGTGACTCGTGTTTTGTGAATTGTGATGTGTTACTCGTGTTTTGTGAGTTGTGTGAGTTGTGTTGTGTGAGTCGTGTTGTGTGACTTGTGTTCTGTGACTTGTGTTCTGTGACTCATGTTGTGTGACTTTTGTTGTGTGGCTCTTTTTGTATTAGTTGTGTTATGTGACTTGTGATGTGTGACTTGTGTTGTGTGAGTCATGTTGTGTGACTCGTGTTGTGTGACTTGTGTAGTGTGACTTGTGTTGTGTACTTGTGTGACTTGTGTTAGTTGTGTTGTGTACTTGTGTGACTTGTGTTAGTTGTGTTGTGTGACTTCTGTTGCGTGACTCATGTTGTATGACTCATGTTGTATGACTCTTGTTGTGTAACTTGTTTTGTGTGAGTTGTGTTGTGTAATTTGTGTTGTGTGACTCATGTCATGTGAGTTGTGTCGTGTGACTTGTGTTGTGACCTTTGTTGTGTGACTCGTGTTGTGTAACTTGTGTTGTGTGACTTGTGTTGTGTGACTCGTGTTTTGTGAATTGTGTTGTATTACTCGTGTTTTGTGAGTTGTGCGAGTTGTGTTGTGTGAGTCGTGTTCTGTGACTCATGTTGTGTGACTTGTGTTGTGTGCCTCTTTTTGTATTAGTTGTCTTATGTGACTCGTGTTGTGTGACTTGTGTTGTGTAACTTGTTTTGTGAGTTGTGTCGTGTGATTTGTGTTGTGTGAATCGTGTCATGTGAGTTGCGTCGTGTGACTTGTGTTGTGACTTTGTTGTGTGACTCGTGTTGTGTAACTTTTGTTGTGTGAGTCATGTTGTATGACTCGTGTTGTGTGACTTGTGTAGTGTGACTTGTGTTGTGTACTTGTGTGACTTGTGTTAGTTGTGTTGTGTACTTGTGTGACTTCTGTTGCGTGACTCATGTTGTATGACTCATGTTGTATGACTCTTGTTGTGTAACTTGTTTTGTGTGAGTTGTGTTGTGTGATTTGTGTTGTGTGACTCATGTCATGTGAGTTGTGTCGTGTGACTTGTGTTGTGACCTTTTTTGTGTGACTCGTGTTGTGTAACTTGTGTTGTGTGACTTGTGTTGTGTGACTCGTGTTTTGTGAATTGTGTTGTGTTACTCGTGTTTTGTGAGTTGTGTGAGTTGTGTTGTGTGAGTCGTGTTCTGTGACTCATGTTGTGTGACTTGTGTTGTGTGGCTCTTTTTGTATTAGTTGTGTTATGTGACTCGTGTTGTGTGACTTGTGTTGTGTAACTTGTTTTGTGTGAGTTGTGTCGTGTGATTTGTGTTGTGTGAATCGTGTCATGTGAGTTGCGTCGTGTGACTTGTGTTGTGACTTTTGTTGTGTGACTCGTGTTGTGTAACTTGTGTTGTGTGAGTTGTGTGACTCGTGTAGTGTGACTTGTTTTGTGTGACTTGTGTTGTGTGACTTGTGTTGTGTGACTTGTGTTGTGTGAGTTGTGTTGTGTGACTCGTGTAGTGTGACTTGTGTTGTGTGACTTGTGTGACTTGTGTTGTGTGACTCGTGTGAGTTGTGTGACTTGTGTTGTGTGACTTGTGTCGTGTGACTTATGTTGTGTGACTTGTGTCGTGTGACTTTTGTTGTGTGACTCTTGTTGTTTGACTTTTGTTGTGTGACTCGTGTAGTGTGACTTGTGTTGTGTGACTTGTGTTGTGTGACTTGTGTTGTGTGACTTGTGTGACTTGTGTCGAGTGAGTTGTGTGACTCGTATGAGTTGTGTCGTGTGACTCTTGTCGTGTGACTCTTGTCGTGTGACTCATGTTGTGTGACTCTTGTTGTGTGACTTGTGTTGTGTTGTTTCTCAAGTGGTTGTAAAGATCAACCTGCGTCTCATGGAAGCTTCAAGAACCAGAGAAGAGAGTTTGTTCTAATTGTTGATGGTTTTCTTCAACATTCAATGATTTGAACGTCTTTTACTGTCGAGTCATGATAGAAATACTAGAGTTTAGTCTCCAGACTGTGTTGATAAATATGTCAAGATGACTTGAAATATTCTTCACCTTCCTGTTGTGTTCATGAAATATCATCACTTCTAGAACCAAGTTCATGAGTCGAGGAAAAGTCATTCAAATCCTCTCAGAGTGAAAAAGGTTTCATGAAGAAACATGAATCCATTCACTGTTTACATCCATGTGTGTGTTTGTGTTTGTTTGAAATGATGTTCTGACCTGAGAGTCTCCAGGTGACAGTGTGGACTCTTCAGTCCAGCAGACAGCAGCTCCACTCCTGGATCCTTCAGGTTCCAGTTGTGACTCAGGTCCAGTTGAGTCAGACTAGAGGACGGAGAGCTGAGGACTGAGGACAGAAGTGAACAACTTCTCTCTGACAGGAAACAGTTGATCAGCCTGTGAAAGAGACGAGTGTCGTCAACAAGAGGATTGATTTGTGTTTATATGAGAAACAAACACAAGATAACATAGGGAAAAATAACAAGAGATACAAAACAAACAACAATGACAAATGAAAATAAAAGTTTGTTGCATGTATTTTGATCATAATAACACATCATTGATTGTTTTTCTATATCTACTTATCTCAGTGTTTTTGTGTGTTTTCTCTCAATTGTTGTGTCTAATTCTTTTCCAGAGTAAAAATATCTTCAATTTAATCAAGACACTGATTCAATCATGAAGATTCACTTCAGTCAATTTCTTGTATTTGTTTTTTTAACATTAAATTCAATAAGACAGGTTTACAAAGTTATTGTTCATAACAGTGTCAGGTGTGAGTGTGAAGGTGTTGCAGGTAATACAAGCTCAAACAATGTGTGTGTGTTTGTCACTCACACTCCTGCACTCTCTCAACATTGTTGTCTTCATTTGAATGTTTACAGTTAGAAAATTCAAGGTGAATTCTCTCCATCTTTGGATCCAGTGGATCTATGTTGTGACACAGATGGAGTGTCAATCATCCTCCGTCACATTCACCTTCATTTCTTCTCCCATGTTTGCTTCACATGAACTGAATTAGTTTCAACTTTTGAAACATTTGTCAAGTTTGGAGACTATTTTTGAAGTTGTTTCTGGACATCAATCGATATATGGATCAGTTTGTTTCCATCTGGTGACACTTTTTATTCATGATTCATAAACATGTTTCAAGTGAAGATGTTTTGACATTTTCTTATTTTCTAATGATATTTTTTCACATTCATCAAAGTTTTCCTCCAACATTGTTCAAACATGTCGTTCCTTTCAATCTCCAGGTTTCAAATGTTTTCTCTGTAGTTCCAGGTTTGACTATGGAGGCCTAGGAGGGTCAAACCTTTCATTGATATTTGAAACAATCTTCCATGTTTGAAGACAATACTTTTGGCAGAGATGGAGACTCGAGTCAACGACTTGGACTCGAGTCCAACTCTGGTCGCACCTATCAGACTCGTGACTCGTGATTTGTGACTCCAGTACACTGGGACTTGTGAATAATGACTCACTACTCCACCTGGTTAAGTGATTCGTGACTCAAGAGTCGACCCAGACGAGTCATTTGTGACTCGAGCGTCGACTCAGTTATTTTAGTGAGTCTAAAGTCAAATCATCTTCTGGTCACTGATCCATGCTGTCAGTTTTTATTGAGTGAATCTCCTATAGATGGTTCATGGACTCGAACATGGCTTCAGACTTGATTGACAGGACTATGTTGATGGTTCAATGTTTTATAATAATCAGTGAAAATCTAATGGTTTCATACAAGTCATGAGTTCATTGAATCATCTGGTGTTTTTCATTTTAACTACAGACTAACTGATGTCGAAACTGGTTACTATTTTGAATATTCTTTGTATTATTGTGAAGTTTGCAGTGGATTTAAGTTGTGTTCGTGTTATTTATGCTCTTGTAAAACGTTTTTAGTTTTATTTTGAAAGTCCACTTCCTCTCTGTTTCTCTCACAAGAGTTCAAAAGTCTAAGAAGAAGCTCAAGAGACATTCATTTGCATAAACTCAAGGACTTGAAGAAACATTAAACAAGACTTTTCTCTGTTTGAAGCCAACGAGGTGTTGTTTTGTTTGAATGTTATTTTCTCTTCTATTAACACTGTGTTAACTTTTCATTTTCTTCATCATTTCTGTTCAGTTTTCACGCTGGATTTCGGGGTCAAGCCTAAAATAAACCCTGTCTGTGCCTGAGGGAGAAACATACAGTTGTTCATTCACTGTTTGTGTGTTTGTGTTCACGTCACATTTTCAAGTGTTTGCTCATGAAATTCAAATGAAAAGTTGATGTTTCAAAAAGTGACTTTAGAAAATGATGGATTTACAAAACAACGTGAAAGAAAAACCATGGAGAGAAAGAAGGAGTGAGATGGTAACACAGAGATGAGTTGAAATGAAAGATGAGCAGGATGTGAGACGACACTGTTGAATATTGTGATGAAGAAGAACATGTTTGACTTTTCATACAGTTGCTGATGTGTTCATCACACATGCTCACATCACCATGAACATTACCCTGCATTGAAATCTAGCAACAGAACGAGTGATGACATCACAAGAGTCTCTCAAATGTCTTTGAATGGATCTGAGATCAGTAAATATGTGTCAACATACTGAACAGCACGACCCAGCAGAAGAACAAATCAAGTTCAAGTGTGAGAACCTGCTGAAGACTGAGGTCACTTAGAATCAGCAGCTTCATTGAAGAACTCACTGGAGACTCAACTTTGACTCTCTGGAGTCTCACCTCTGACTTTCACATGTTCTGAAGCTGAAGAAATGATGTTCTGACCTGAGAGTCTCCAGGTGACAGTGTGGACTCTTCAGTCCAGCAGACAGCAGCTCCACTCCTGGATCCTTCAGGTCGATGTTGAAACTCAGGTCCAGTTGAGTCAGACTAGAGGACGGAGAGCTGAGGACTGAGGACAGAAGTGAACAACTTCTCTCTGACAGGAAACAGTTGATCAGCCTGTGAAAGAGACGAGTGTCGTCAACAAGAGGATTGATTTGTGTTTATATGAGAAACAAACACAAGATAACATAAGGAAAAATAAAAAGAGATACAAAACAAACAACAATGACAAATGAAAATAAAAGTTTGTTACATGTATATTGATCATAATAACACATCATTGATTGTTTTTCTATTCACGTGTTTTTGTGTGTTTTCTCTCAATTTTTGTGTCTAATTCTTTTCCAGATTAAAAATATCTTCAATTTAATCAAGACACTGATTCAATAGTAAAGATTCACTTCAGTCAATTTCTTGTATTTGTTTTTTTAACATTAAATTCAATATGAACAGGTTTACAAAGTTATTGTTCATAACAGTGTCAGGTGTGAGTGTGAAGGTGTTGCAGGTAATACAAGCTCAAACAATGTGTGTGTGTTTGTCACTCACACTCCTGCACTCTCTCAACATTGTTGTCTTCATTTGAATGTTTACAGAAAATTCAAGGTGAATTCTCTCCATCTTTGGATCCAGTGGATCTATGTTGTGACACAGATGGAGTGTCAATCATCCTCCGTCACATTCACCTTCATTTCTTCTCCCATGTTTGCTTCACATGAACTGAATTAGTTTCAACTTTTGAAACATTTGTCAAGTTTGGAGACTATTTTTGAAGTTGTTTCTGGACATCAATCGATATATGGATCAGTTTGTTTCCATCTGGTGACACTTTTTATTCATGATTCATAAACATGTTTCAAGTGAAGATGTTTTGACATTTTCTTATTTTCGAATGATATTTTTTCACATTCATCAAAGTTTTCCTCCAACATTGTTCAAACATGTGTCGTTCCTTTCAATCTCCAGGTTTCAAATGTTTTCTCTGTAGTTCCAGGTTTGACTATGGAGGCCTAGGAGGGTCAAACCTTTCATTGATATTTGAAACAATCTTCCATGTTTGAAGACAATACTTTTGGCAGAGTTGGACTCGAGTCAACGACTTGGACTCGAGTCCAACTCTGGTCGCACCTATCAGACTCGTGACTCGTGATTTGTGACTCCAGTACACTGGGACTTGTGAATAATGACTCACTACTCCACCTGGTTAAGTGATTTGTGACTCAAGAGTCGACCCAGACGAGTCATTTGTGACTCGAGCGTCGACTCAGTTATTTTAGTGAGTCTAAAGTCAAATCATCTTCTGTTCACTGATCCATGCTGTCAGTTTTTTTGAGTGAATCTCCTATAGATGGTTCATGGACTCGAACATGGCTTCAGACTTGATTGACAGGACTATGTTGATGGTTCAATGTTTTATAATAATCAGTGAAAATCTAATGGTTTCATACAAGTCATGAGTTCATTGAATCATCTGGTGTTTTTCATTTTAACTACAGACTAACTGATGTCGAAACTGGTTACTATTTTGAATATTCTTTGTATTATTGTGAAGTTTGCAGTGGATTTAAGTTGTGTTCGTGTTATTTATGCTCTTGTAAAACGTTTTTAGTTTTATTTTGAAAGTCCACTTCCTCTCTGTTTCTCTCACAAGAGTTCAAAAGTCTAAGAAGAAGCTCAAGAGACATTCATTTGCATAAACTCAAGGACTTGAAGAAACATTAAACAAGACTTTTCTCTGTTTGAAGCCAACGAGGTGTTGTTTTGTTTGAATGTTAGTTTCTGTTCTATTAACACTGTGTTAACTTTTCATTTTCTTCATCATTTATGTTCAGTTTTCACGCTGGATTTCGGGGTCAAGCCTAAAATAAACCCTGTCTGTGCCTGAGGGAGAAACATACAGTTGTTCATTCACTGTTTGTGTGTTTGTGTCCACGACACATGTTCAAGTGTTTGCTCATGAAATTCAAATGAAAAGTTGATGTTGTTTCAAAAAGTGACTTTAGAAAATGATGGATTTACAAAACAACGTGAAAGAAAAACGATGAAGAGAGAAAGGAAGTTGGAGTTTCTCAGCCTGAATAAAATGAAGAAGGAAATCAAACATTCATGGTTCATATCAGAGATGCTTCAATGATCCACTTACAGAACTTCATTTGAAGCTTGAACCACCGGCAGAAGCCTCTCAAGAACCTCCTCTGAGGTAGAGTATTTCTTCAGGTCAAACACTTTCAGATGTTCCTCTGAGGACAGTAAGATGAAGGCCAGGCTGGACCATTGAGCAGGAGACAGTTGATCTGTGAGGAGACGTCCTGATCTCAGCTGCTGTTGGACCTCCTCCACCAGAGAAGTGTCCTTCACTTCATTCAGACAGTGGAACAGGTTGATGATTCTCTCTGGAGACACATTCTCACTGATCTTCTTCTTGATGAGCTCTGCTGTGTTGTGATTGGTCCAGGAGCTACTTCCTGTCTTTGTCAACAAACCTGTCAGGAGACTCTGGCTGGTCTCCAGAGAAAGACCCAGAAGGAAGCGTAGGAACAAGTCCAGATGTCCATTTGGACTTTCTACAGCTTCATTGATTTCTTTCTGGTAGAAATTTTCTATGGCAACGATTGTTGACTGCAGGTTGACTTTGGAGTTGAAGAACATCTGGTGAACATGAAGAGCAGCCAGAAACTCCTGAAGGCTCAGGTGGATGAAGCAGAACATCTGGTCCTGGTACAGTCCTCTCTCCTCTCTGTAGGTCTGAGTGAAGACTCCTGAGTGAAGTGAAGCAGCTGTGATGTCGATGTCACACTCTGTCAGGTCTGATTCATAGAAGACCAAGTTTCCTTTCTTCAGGTGCTCAAAAGCCAGTTTTCCCAGAGACTCCATCATCTTGCTGCTCTCAGGATCCCAAACTGTGACCGTCCCAGCTGCTCCATGGTTCTTCAGCTTCTTGACTTTGAACTGAACCACTATGAAGTAGATGTACATCTCAGTCAGGGTATTGGGCAGCTGTCCTGTGTCTCCAGTTTTCAACATGTCCTCCAGAACTGTGGCAGTGATCCAGCAGAAGATCGGGATGTGACACATGATGTGGAGGCTTCGTGAGGTCTTGATGTGAGAGATGATGGTGCTGGTCTGCACCTCATCACTGGACCTCTTCCTGAAGTACTCCTCCTTCTGGAGGTCATTGAACCCTCTGACCTCTGTCACCATGTCCACACACTCAGGAGGGATCTGATTGGCTGCTGCAGGTCGTGTGGTGATCCAGAGACGAGCTGAGGGAAGAAGATTCCCTCTGATGAGGTTTGTCAGCAGGACGTCTACTGAGGTGGACTCAGTAGCTTCTATCAAGACCCGACTGTTGAGAAAGTCCAGAGGGAGTCGACACTCATCCAGACCATCAAAGATGAACAGAACCTGGATTCCTTCAAAGCTGCCGAGATCTTTGGTTTCAGGAAAGAAACGATGAACAAGTTCCATCAAACTCAACTTCTTCTCTTTCAGCAGGTTCAGCTCTCTGAAGGTGAAAGGAAATATGAAGTGGAAGTTCTGGTGAGCTTTGTCTTCAGCCCAGTCCAGAGTGACCTTCTGTGTCAGGAGGGTCTTCCCAATGCCAGCCACGCCCTTCGTCAGCAGGCTCCTGATTGGTCGGTCAGGTGAGGCTTTAAAGAGGTCTTCTGATCTGATGGTGGTTTCTGGTCTGGTCTGGTTCCTGGTGGCTGCTTCGATCTGTCGGACCTCATGCTCCAGGTTGACCTGGTCTGTGCCCCCCTCAGTGATGTAGAGCTCCGTGTAGATCTGATTCAGAGGAGCAGAGTTTCCTGCTTTAGGGACCCCCTCAGACACACTGCGGAACTTCTCCTTCAGGCTCCTCTTCAGTCGTCTTTGACGCTTTCCAGCACGACTTCCTGAAGAAGAGAAGTCACATGAAGCTCAAGATTCTAGAAGATCAATCTTCTCATCAGCTGCAGGAATTTCAATCTCAAATGTAGTGATGGCGAGATGAAGCCTCATGAAGCACTGAAGCCTCCCAGCCGAGTAGTTCATCTTTGGAGCAAAGCCTCGTGAGGCTTCATTTGCACGACCATGCCATCATGTGGACAATTGGGAGCATTGCATCTTTGTGCGCAAATGATTCTGATATTAAAAAATGTGCTTGATACGTATATATATATATATATATATATATATATATATATATATATAGTATATATAATAATGGGTGTGTGTATGTGTCTGTGAGAATATATTAATCACAGGCTGTGATTCGCAGCCTATATTCCAACTTCATTATACCTTTCTAGGAGAGATCTGCTCAAAATGCTGCCACACGGGGGAAAAACGCCTTTTTCTCGCCGGTTCCATGATACTAGTAGTAAACCAAAGTTTGCTATAGTCAACAATCCGCCAATCCAAGAGATGTGGGGGAAGCTCCATTGCGTTTCGAGGCCACTTTTATTCTGAGTTTCGCGGGAAGTTCACGAGCGATTACCGAACCGGTCACGTGACGGTTCGGTTCGCGAGGCCTCGAACGTCATCACTACGTCACCACCTACGTAACCAACACACGCCTCGATACACGCTTCATGAAAAAATTCCTGGATCACTCGACACACGCTTCGAAGCCTCGACACAGTCGGTAACATCACTACTCAAATGTTCTAATAGATTCAAGACTTAATTTTCAACAGGTTGAAGGTTCAAATCCTCTTACTTCCCCACAGACGACCAGCAAGCTCCTCCTGCTTCATGCTCCTCAGGAGGTTCAAGATGAACATCAAGAAAGCTTCTCTGCTGCTCCTCATCTGGTCCTCTTCACACTTCACCTCCTCCTCTTCCTCATCATCCAGGTGTTTCTGCTCACCTGGTCTGAGAAACTTCTTCACTCTCTCCAGTTCCTCCTTGACCAGGGTCATGACCTTGTCCTCCAGCAGCTGAAACACAAACATGTGACTTGATCATGTGACCTACAGAGGTCACCAGAAGTATGTCCCAGTCCGAGTCTAACCAGGACCTGTTGAGCAATACTTTCTTCAAGAGTAGGACCAGAGAGTCTGAGTCAAATTCAAATCTCATCTTCTCTCTAAAACTAAACAAGAGTCTCAGCCACACCAGACCTTCTACTTCAAGTATGAAGCTGACAGGTGGAGTTGTCCAGGATCAGAGCTTCATGAAGCAGCAGAAGCAGCTGACTGGTGAGTTAGCAGCTGTTGTAGTCAGCAGGTGAGGCTGAAGACTTGAACGTACCTGAAGTGTGGAGTCCACATCTGTCTGCTGCTGGACACACTGGAGAACATCTGAGACCTGCTGATCCTCTCTGTGAAAAACATCAGGCCGTCCATTAGTTCTGTCTACTTCTACAAGGACACCAATGATCTGAGCAAGACTCTGACTCTTCCATGTGCAGACCACCTAAGATAGAATCTTCCACATGCATGGAAAACCAGGTGAAACACAAGTTTGTCTCACACTTCAGTCGTGATTTCATTCTCATGGCTGCAGTTTGTTGCTTCTTCTCTTGTGAGTCGACTTTCCTCCACGACTGTCTGCAGCACTTTTGACGAGCAGTTCATGAAGCTCAATAAAAGAGAAGTTTTGAGCTGCATTGATTCATGAGTTCAGTTGAAGTCACCAAGAGTCACTAACTGCTGATAGAAACACACACAGCTGTGAGTGAAAGAATGATTGTTGAGGATCAACTAACAGTCTTTGACGACTCAAACATTCCCTCAATCATTGAATCAGTGACTCTTAAATCACTTGAAGTATTTTAATATGATCCACGTGAATGTTGCATCACAAGAAAAACACTCAAATCAAACTTGACTTTTGATGAATATTTCCTCACGTTTGTTGTGTGTCAAGTTTCACAAGACTTCAGGTGGAGGAGAAGAAAAGTAGTTGCACTATTTAGAATTCTTCTTCTTGACTCAACAACTGAAGAGACTGTTGGTCTTCACATGATGCAAACTTCTTCAACAACAGATGGAATGATCTTGACATCAAGTTGTAGATTTCTTCATGAGTCCAACAGCACCTGTTTGTCCCACAGCAGCTGCACATGCAATATTCTGTGGTGAATGTAAAATATACATTCAATTTAAATACTGCAAACACTGCCATTAATTCTCTCCCTCTTTGTCTGTCTTTCACCAGCAGTTTCCACTGCTTCGATGATGACACCCAGCTCTACCTTTCATGCAAACCCAACTCGTCACTTCCACCCCCACACTGGAACTCTCTCTCCCTCTTTACAGCTCAGCTCAAAACCACCTGTATTTGTGATTTTATTGTATTTGTGATTTTATTGTGCAGTGACCTTGAGTCTCCTCAGAGGTGGTTTTAAATAAGATTTATTATTATTGTTATTTTCTTCTTCCTCTCATGTGTATAGATATACTGTATAGTTTTCTCTGCATATTTAATAAACCACTAGATGTTCTCATGTTGTTCCTGTTGTCTCTCACCTCTGATGCTTCTGTTCACCTTTGAAGTCAATCCTAAATCCCATAGACGCGTCACTCTTCAGAGACACACAGCTAGGAGCAGGTCCAGGTCCAGGTCCAGGTCCAGGCCCAGGTCCAGGTCCAGCAGATGTACGTAGCTTTGATCTGAACACACACAAGTCGCAGTGAGAAAGTATTTCCAGTATTTGAAGGTGTGATGTGTTACGACCTCCACTGATCAGATTTAGCCTCTAACAGGAAGGGTCAGTTCCATGCACTGTAACTGGGAGTTAAGTTTGGTTCTTTTGTTTGCATATTTTAAACGTTAACTCATTGTTGTAAAATTGTAGTTGTTTGCTTGGCCTGCGTTCTCTTGAGCAGCCTTTTCCTTTTGTTGCCTCTTTGACGGCTTTGAGCCAGTATTTAAGTTGATTATTTCAAAGTGTGGAAGTGAAGAGTGTTTTTCCCAATTTGTATTTTGCATTGGGTTTTGTATTATATTTTGGGAATAGACAGACAGACAGACAGACAGACAGACAGACAGACAGACAGACAGACATACAGACAGACAGGTCGTAACATAAATGGGAGTTCATCCAGGACAATAGTAAAAGTAATTCCTATAAGAAGAAATTCAATTGTATGGTTAAATTGTGTGATTTTTATCCTATTTGTGATTTTATTGTGCAGCGACCTTGAGTCTCCTGAAAGGTGGTTTCAGATAAGATTTATTATTATTATTGTTTTCTTCTTCCTCTCATGTGTATAGATATACTGTATAGTTTTCTCTGCATATTTAAATAACCACTAGATGTTCTCGTGTTGCTCCTGTTGTCTCTCACCTCTGATGCTTCTGTTCACCTTTGAAGTCAATTCCTACTCCCATAGACGCGTCACTCTTCAGAGACACACAGCTGGGAGCAAGTCCAGGTCCAGGTCCAGGTCCAGGTCCAGCAGATGTACGTAGCTTTGATCTGAACACACACAAGTTGCAGAGAAAATGATTCCAGTACTTGATAGTGTTACGACCTCCACTGATCAGATTTAGCTTCCAACACGGAGGGTGAGCTCCATGCACTGTAACTTTGGTTCTTTGGGATGTCACAGTAATATACATATCAATGGCAACAATGAGCATTTCTGATGCTCTTAACATGATGTCTGCGTATATTCTGTTTGTGCACGTTTGTTACGAAAGGCGGGAAAATTGGCAAGTTTATAAATGTGCCGATGGGAGGGGATTCCGACAGGTGTGGTGAGATCGTTGTTTTCCTAAAGAACCTGGCGCCTCATGTACTAAGAAGTTCGTAGATCTTCTACTAAATATGTCCGTAAGTCAAGTCAAATATGTATGAAGTCATAGTCCATCGTACCCGTTACATGACATGTGTACTCGTACTATTAAGTTGCATTGACGTAACTACATATTCATACTCGTAATCAAGAAGGTACACATGAGTGATTGAAGACTTGTAGCCGTAAAAGAGGAAAAAGAAACCTTGACTATATTTTCTTAGTTGACAAGTACAAGTTACTAAACACGACCTCTTGAATCTGCAGGTGTGAGTCACAGATGTTTTTCATTTAGACACTCGTAGCATGAGATCTGTACCTGTACTTCAAATGCACTTACATGTAACTACATACGGTGGGTACAGAAAGTAATCAGGCCCTTTTTGATTTTTCACTCTTTGTTTCATTGCAGCCATTCGCTAAAATCATTTAAGTTCATTTTTCTTCCTCATTAATGTTCACTTAGTTCCCCACCTTGACACAAAAAAACTGAAATGTAGAAGTTTTTAAAAATGTATTAAATAATGAAAACTGAAACATCACATGGTCATAAGTATTCAGACCCTTTGCTGTGACTCATATTTAACTGACGTGTCGTCCATTTCTTCTGATCCTCCTTGAGATGGTTCTACACCTTCATTGAGTCCAGCTGTGTTTCATTAAACTGACTGGATTAGGAAACACACTCCTGTCTATATAAGACCTCACAGCTCACAATGCATGTCGGAGCAAATAAGAATCATGACGTCGAAGGAACTGCCTGAAGAGCTCAGAGACAGAATTGTGGCAAAAGATCAGGCCAAGGTTACAGAATAATTTCTGCAGCACTCAAGGTTCCTCAGAGCACAGTGGCCTCCATAATCCTTAAATGGTTTGGAAAAGTTTGGGACGAGCAGAACTCTTCCTAGACCTGGCCGTCCAGCCAAACTGAGCAGTTTTTGGGAGAAGAGCCTTGGTGAAAGAGGTGAAGAAGAACCCAAAGATCACTGTGGCTCCAGAGATGCAGTGAAGACATGAGAAAGTTCCCGAAAGTCAACGATCACTGCAGTTCTCCACCAGTCAGGGCTTCATGGCAGAGTGGCCCCACGGAAGCCTCTCCTCAGTGTAGGACGTATGAAAGCCTGCAAAGAGTTTGTCAAAAAAACACGTGAAGGACTCCCAGACTATGAGAAATAAGATTCTCTGGTCTGAGGAGATCAAGATGGAACCCTTTGGCCTCAATTCTAAGAGGAATGTGTGGAGAAAACCAGGCACTGCTCATCAAGTGTCCAGTACTATCCAACAGTGAAGCACAGTGGACGCAGCTTCATGCTATGAGGGTGTTTTTCAGCTGCAGGGACGACTGGTTGCAATTGAAGGAAAGATGAATGCAAGTACAGAGATATCCTGGAAGAAAACCTTGAGTGCTCAGGACCTCAGACTGGGCCGAAGGTTCACCTTCCAACAAGACAATGACCCCGAGCACAACTAAATAACAAAGGAGTGGCTTCGGAACAACTCTGTGACCATTCTTGAATGAGACAGAGCCCTGACCTAAACCCAATCTAGCATCTCTGGAGACACATGGAAATGTCCGTCCATCAACGTTCACCATACAACCTAAGAGAACTGGAAAGGTTCTGCAAGGAAGAATGGCAGAGGATCCCCAAATACAGGTGTGAAAAACTTCTTTAACAGTTTTCTCCCGAGAACAGCCAGACTGACTGCAAAAAAAACAACACTGAACACTGTAAAAAAGAACGAGACACTACCTCACCTTAATCACATGCAATGTTCTGTGGTGAATGTAAAATATAGATTTAAGTGCAATATTGAAAACACTGCTTTAATTCTCTGTCTCTTTTCTTCTTCCTCTCATGTGTATAGATATACTGTATAGTTGTCTCTGCATATTTAATTAACCACTAGATGTTCTCATGTTGCTCCTGTTGTCTCTCACCTCTGATGCTTCTGTTCACCTTTGAAGTTAATGTTTCTTCCCATAGACGCGTCACTCTTCAGAGACACACAGCTTGGAGCAGGTCCAGGTCCAGGTCCAGGTCCAGGTCCAGGTCCAGGTCCAGGTCCAGGTCCAGGTCCAGCAGATGTACGTAGCTTTGATCTGAACACACACACGTTTCATTGAGAAAATGATTCCAGTATTTGAAGGTCTGACAGGAGAAGTGATCTTCTCACCTCTGAGCTCTGGTCTGACTGTCATGGTCTTCACCCAGAAGTTCTTTAGAGGGAGGATCTTCCTCCTCTGTGTCCACACACAAACACAAACACAACAGCATCATGGATCTGAATGTTTGTGTCACTTGTTTAAACACAACATCTCTTTGACTTTGTTCCACTTAAATTTTTTTTCATCTCTTTTTTGCATGTTTTCATTTATTCAATCAACAAATTATCACGATGAAGATTCATTCATTCACCTCACGACCACACTCTTGATTCATTCATTCACCTCACGACCACACTCTTGATTCATTCATTCACCTCACGACCACACTCTTGATTCATTTATTCACCTCACGACCACACTCTTGATTCATTCATTCACCTCACGACCACACTCTTGATTCATTTATTCACCTCACGACCACACTCTTGATTCATTCATTCACCTCACGACCACACTCTTGATTCATTTATTCACCTCACGACCACACTCTTGATTCATTTATTCACCTCACGACCACACTCTTGATTCATTTATTCACCTGACTACCACACTCCTGATTCATTTATTCACCTCACAACTTCACGCTTGATTCATCTCACAACCACACTCTTGATTCATTTATTCACCTCACGACCACAATCTTGATTCATTTATTCACCTCACGACCACACTCCTGATTCATTTATTCACCTCACAACTTCACTCTTGATTCATTTATTCATCTCACAACCACACTCTTGATTCATTTATTCACCTCACGACCATACTCCTGATTCATTTATTCACCTCACGACCATACTCTTGATTCATTTATTCACTTAGGACCACACTCTTGATTCATCCATTCACTCTTTCTGGGCAGACATGATAGATTGTAGACGGTGAGAAAGCCACTGACCTGTGAGCAGCTCTCTGCTCTGAAGACTTGTGTCCATGTTTGTAGGTGAAACTTCCAGGTGAGCTCAGCTCCTTCTGATCCAGACTCAGGGAAACACTGATCGATGAAACGCCCGTGAGTGAGGGGGGGTGTCCTGTCAGAGACCAACAGTGCAACATTGTTTGTTGTTGTTGATTCACATGGTTACAATATGCAAACAAAATATTGACCACGAGGGTCAAGACAAAGTGAAAATGTTCAAGTAGAGGAAAGAATCCAGGAGTGGTCACGAGAGCTTCAACATGAGGGAGATTAATAATTTAATCCACCCTGATATAAATGTATTTTTTAATTTTAAAGTCAGTCAAATGGTGGATATTGGACATATATTCAATGCACCAGATCGGAGTCTCTCACTTGAAGCACTTCCAGTTCAGTACGTGTCATTTAGGGACCGTCAACAAATTCAATGTCATTTTTGTAATATCATTTTTCAATAGCTCCCTGGAAATTAAAATTTAGGGGGACACATGATACATAAAGATGACTGACTTATATTACAGCAAGATTAATAACTTATATTCATTAATATTAGTAATATGTTTCCAATATTTCCTCAATAACGTCAAGAAAATGTTTTCTGCGATAAGGTCTTGGACTCACTAGTCATTGGAATTGTGGATCAGCAAACACCCATGCTGGGGCCGGTTTCATATTAAAGTAAAATTCATGTTACTTTGGATTAGAAGTTCTCAGCTGTACTTCAAGTCAGATCGTTCCTACACACTGAGGAAAACAAAACAAATCCTCACATGATGCCAGCAAGTCTCGATTCAAAGACGAGATCTGCGACAAAGTCACGAGATAAGCCGAGTTCCACGGAGTCTGTTGAAACTTTCCACAACGACCATGTAGCACGGCCATCTTAGGAGCCAGTTGTTTAGACTTGCTGTCAATAATACACGCAGGACTGACCAGAGGCGTTTATCTGAACATTCATACTAAAAAATAGGGATGGGCGATATGAAAGAAATCTTCTATCATGATATAGATGATCTTATATCACCATTAGATTTACCACGATATAGATTTTCAGAGAATAACATTAAAAAATATTGTCCAAAATACACAGAAACTGCTTCATTTTTCTCTCCCTGTGGTTTGAAACCATGTTGTCATGTAGTGGATACAAATACTAGTACATTATTTGATACTTCAATACCATTTCTTAACTACGATTAAAGAAAAAGTACTTCTTAGCTCACAACTTTATTAAATAACAATCATCAATTTTATTATGTTTCTTTCTTTATCTTTACAACATTTATTACTTTATATGTAGTTCACTGTTTTATTTGACGTGTGCAGATACAGTATATGTATTTATCTTTATGAGATGTATTAATTTATCTGTTATTTTATGTTTGTTTGTTTGCGTGAAGATTCCTTTTTTTCATTTCTTTATAATATATATTTGTTCATCTGCTGTTCATTGTTTTGTTTCTTTTAGTTTACTATGTGCCGTTATTTTTGTTTCTACATCTTTATATATTTATTCGTTCTTCAATGTTTTTTTTTGTTCGTTTGTGTTCTGATGACATATTTACAGTCAATCTGGAGAGTTAGGTTTTTAATAACGTCTGAAACAGACGCAGTTCTACCCTGAAAACAGAAAGAGAACATGTATTGTTAACTGGAAGAATATACATTTAACAACAATAAAACCCAGCGTGGTTGTGACGAAAAGTTTTCTTCCTGCGTTTCCTTTGGAATGTCAGTGTTATAATCACAAATGTCCATTTCTTCTTCATCCTCCATCATAGGTGAAAATAACTCTGTTTCATTTAGGAGGAATAACGCACAATTGACATACTTCAATTCTTCAATACTTTTAAACTGAGATAAACAGTACCTTTAACTTGTAGTTTTCCTAACATTCTCTGTTGTTCCTCCTCCCCCGGTTTGCAAGATGGAAAGTATGTCATTTGACATGCGAGTCATTCAGAGGCAGTAGGTGCAGTTTTTGACCACAAACATTGTAACAGAGACACATTATTTGAGTCCGTAAATCAACGTATGCATGTCTATCAAATATAATGTTACTATCCTGGTGTACAATAGCTCATGCTTTACACAGAAATTCTCATTTCAAATGGTTTAATTGAGGCAAACATTTTTAAAGGTGACACTTTTTTCCTGATGAAGGTGACATTTAAGACTGCACAGTATTATATTTGCAATACATGTTACTCTCAGTGAAATGTATCCAAATTAATACATATTTTTCAAATGTGACCAATGTAAAGCATAAAAGTATCTTGTATTTACCACTGTATAGAATTCTGCAACACTTCTGCTTGCGATGATAATCACATGACAATGCTGACGAAGTCTCCACAGATGAGAAAATCAGACACAAATACAAAGAAATGTGTTGATACACTTCCCCACAGTAGAGAGGAAGACAAGTTTGCGTCTGGTTTATTTACAATCTTATAACATCATGTACAGGAGAACTTGACGTTGATGATACAAGACAAATAAACTACATGAAGGCTCAATAATATAAATAAAAAAAGTTTACAGGTTCTACGTCATTTGGTGCTCCGCCCTCTAACTGCTTCGCTATTGGTTTATCCTCGAGGCACCGCCTCGTCTCTGAGAACGCTTATGAACTCTCCGACCAGATGGGTGTAGTCCACTTCCTATAAGAGGTGTGGAATCCCCACCGCACTTCCTCCTTTTTAACTCGGCAGAAAGCTACTGACAGTGAAAAGATCACAGTGAAATGTAATGATGGCGAATAAATGTTTACAATCTTATAACATCAGGTACAGCAGAACCTGACGTCAACGATACAAGACAAATCAACTACATTAAGGCTCAATAATATAAATAATGAGAAAGTTTACAGGTTCTACGTCACTGGTTCCTTTTCCTTTAAGAAAATAATCTTCCTCTCTTTTTCAAACATTATTAGAGACAAACAAACAAACCCATGACTTTGATTCAGTTCAATCATGGAACACAGATAAAGTTGGTTTCATCCCATCAAATATAAAGACAAGTTAAAAGTGACGTGAACACGGAGAACAGAATAATAACAGATACAAATACACCGTAAATATCATGATTTATGACACTCGGAACATGACATTAGATGAAGTTCACTTACTTTGACTTTCGTTTTGTCCAAGAACCAGGATGTTCACTTCTGTGGATTAATGTTGTTGTGTTGTCGCTTTTGTTGTGAGTTCGTCGATCACCGAAGTTGTTCCGTGTTTTTATTAGTTAGTTTTTGTTGTTAATACACTAAAAATACACCGAGATTCAAACTTGTATCTGATGCGATCATATTACGAACTGCGTAGCAGTGAGCGACACAAGTTAGTGTTCATCACACAGCTCCCGTTCCGGTTACTAATTTTCAAAATAAAACGGTTTTACTTTGAAACCGGAAACTATGTCACGAACCAACCCGCGCAGAAATGATCAGCGACATATGATCTAAAGACTCGGACAAAGACTAGTCTGGAGCGAATATCTGTCCAACGTCCAACATGTGACTCGTTTTGAACAGAACAGTGTTGAATTGAACAGGACTTAATGCAAGGAAGTGTGAAAGTGAAATATGTTCAAACAAGAATAATACTAAGATATCATCAGATACATACTCTGGATACAGTATACAATACTTCTACTTACTTCTACTGCCACTCAAAAGGATGAAAACCAACAGATGGATGATGAATGTTGTTCTCAAAACACGAACGGATGTCACTGCAGCGACAGAGAAAGTGAAAGTACTTCTGAAATCTTCTTCTATAGCAGTTAAAGGTGCACCAGCACCACCTGCTGGTACAGAGTGTCATTTCACTTTTACTTTACTAGTAGATATATAAATAAACGTTTCTGTGATCTCTTGAATCATTTAGTCCTACTAAGAGTGCAGGACCACATTGTAACAGTTCTCATGAACATATCTCTTAAATCCAAATGTTCTCCCTAAAATGACTCATCGATGTTTTTCTGTGTCCAAATCTCAAACTTGATATTAATGTTTCATCATTTCAAGCTAGTTGTGTTTCTCATTTGTCAAATGTGTTTTTCTTTTCTGTAGAATCATCTGGCTGTGTTTTCTTCTCCTCAACATTTCTCACCAATTATCCTTTTTTATTTCTTTTGTACTGAGTGGAACGATGACAGATGATTTTTGATGTTGCTTTTAGTTGAGTTTCTTTCACAAATGTCTTTCATTTGCTCTTCTTACTTAAGAGGAGACCTTGCAGCGACGTCTCTGCAACAAAGCTTCACCTTTAGAGACTTTTTTTGTGTCCTACTAAAAATCCACTGAAGAATCGGCATTTGGTTCTTCAAGAACTCCTGGTTCCTCCTGTGCCTCCAGCCTTGTATTCAATAGTTCCCGAGAAACATCTTTCAGTGCCAAAAATGTTCCTGCTGAGCAGAGCCTCACCTCTCAATGCGCTGGTTTCTCTGAATGACGCTAATAAAATGCTTGTGTAACCAATATGAAAATTTAGGGTTGATAGCAGTTTACTATCAGTCCAGTAAATAAAATAATTATGGACAGAAGAACATTCATCCAACTCACACACAGTAGAGAAAATAAATATTTATCGTCTCCTATTCTAAACTATTACAAAAATATAAACAGAATATACTTCAACAAAATTTTCAATAAACAAACAAAAACAAAATAGCTTGGCTGGAAAATGTATTGTCTTCAAAAGAAAAATAATATTGTCTATTTGTGGTGCTGGCCAGAAAAAAATGAAAGTGAATAGAGTGAGTATCAATCTTCAAATACTCAAGTTTGTCCTGGAAGTCGTTGTGGAACAGATGTTTACTCGTCCTCCTTCGGTGACAGTCAGGAACCAGCAAAGAACAGGTGAAGTTCTAGGAGTGACAAGCGAGTGTTTTCATTGAAATGCAAGAGCGATGACACGTGTCTCAGTCTCTGAGCCGCTGAAGCATCTGACATGTTTGACATTTATGCAAATTAAATGTGATCACGATTGAGATGTTTTCTTTGGACATTTAACATTAAAATAAAATATATCATTATTACTTTGTTCCTAGATGAGTTAATCCATTTCTTCATAGTTTCATGAAAATAATTTCTCTTTTTCTCCAATCTGCAGGTGATCGGTGACGGTCAGCAGAGGGCAGTGTGGTACTCTGCTACGTGTTCAGTGTGTGTGTCAGTGTGTGTTTTGTGTTTAAGGTGTGTCACAATGTGTTGTTCTTCATATTGGTGCTCCGCCCTCTAACGGCTTCGCTATTGGTTTACCCCGAGGCACCGCCTCGTCTCTGAGAAAGCTTAATGAACTCGCCACCCAGCAGGGGGCAGTCCACTTCCTATAAAGGCGGGAAACACCCGCCGCACTTCCTCCTTTACAACTCAGCGAGAAAGCTCCTGACAGTGGAATTTAATGATGGCGATGAATATTGAAGCGAACTATGTGTGCACGAAGACTTCCTGAAGAGGAGACACACATGTCTGCTTCGTTTGCCTAGGCCCAAATCACACGTGATGATTATGTGGCCTTCCGAGCGCTTCCCACGGCTTTTGACAGTGACGGGAAGCGTTCGAGGCTTGTCGACCCACGTCGCCTAAGATCATGATTATGATCAACACAGGTTAATGCCATGTTGTTTAAGAAAAACGAATGAGGGGCAGACTCAACCACATGTATTTTGTTTACAGACGCGCAGAGGACCGCGAGACCTGCTGAGTCAGCTGTGTTTACTTCCGCGTCGACCAGCGCTCGTGCCCGACAGAGCTTGACAGCTGAGGTGAGTGGAACTAGTCCGGACATGTCTGTTGACCAGAGGTTGTTCCTTCCCCCACAGCGCTGTCAACAAGCACTGGCACCGTGGAGGATGTCACGTATAGCGGCGGAAAAGAGAAAACGCCATGGAACTGACGCAACATGGTGCTTTTACGCGCAAGTTTTCTCGCCGTTCTGAGACCAGGCGAGGGCAAGGAGTTTTCGCCCCTTCTGGTCGATCAACTGGAGAGGTGCGTGGCGGTCGGATCTCACGAGTGATGAGCAGGTCAGGACCGCCAGCGGAGCTTGAGAATGTACTGGACTTGGTGAGTGATGCGGTGCCGACGCGCGCACAACCTTTTCTGAACTCACATCAGCTCCGGTTTAATTCTCCAGCACATTCCTCCACATCGCGGGTTTTGTCAGCTCCGGTGACACTAAGAAGTGCTCAGGGAGTTGGGAAGACTTCCGAGGGGGAAAGGGAACACGCACGACACGCATCTGAGGTTTCTCACGCGCCCTTGCGCGTTTCTCCCACAGAGATGAGAGTGGGGGTTCTAGTGAATCCAACTAGAGTACATGCTCTGTTGATTCAAGAGATAGAGACGCGGCTTGTGTGATGCCCTTTCGTCTACGGCCCGCTTTTGGAGGTCGCGGGGGCGGGCCGCAGGACAACCCAAAGTTTGCCAGGGCTGTGGTTCTGACAGAACATTATTCGGCTTGGAGTCGCCTGGTTTTACTTCATTCCAAATGGCTGGGGGGAGTAATCAGGCGGGGCTATGCGCTCCAATTTGCCCGTCAACCCCTGCGTTTTTCAGGGATTCTCTGGACTCGTGTGGCGGAGCAGGAGAAATGATCCTGTTTGAGAAACGAGGTGTCTACTCTGCTGCAGAAGGAGGTCGTAGAACTGGTTCCTGCAGCCGAGATGATGACAGGGTTTTACTCCCGGTACTTCCTTGTGCCAAAGAAGACCGGGGGTTGGAGGCCCATTCTGGATCTCAGCTATTTGAAAAAATTCATAGCTACCCGCCCGTTTCGCATGTTGACGGTCAAGAAACTGCTCTCATGTGTAAGTCCAGGAGATTGGATGACATCTATCGACCTGACCGACGCGTACTTTCACATACCGATAGTCAAGAGACATCGAAAGTACTTGTGTTTCGCCCTCGAGGATCGTGTGTTTCAATACACTCGACTTCCGTTCGGCTACTCTCTGGCACCCAGGACCTTCACCAAGTGTGTGGAGGCGGCACTGGAGCCACAAAGAGTGAGTGGGGTAAGGATCTTGACCTATCTGGACGACTGGTTGATCCTTGCCAGGTCAGAGGCAGAAAGTTACGCTCACACACAGAAGGTGTTGAGCCATATTGCCACCCTAGGGTTCACGGTAAACCTCAGCAAGAGCGCTCTGACTCCAGTTCAACAGTTAGTTTACCTGGGGGTACTGTTGAACTCGGAGGAGGGATACGCGCGCCTCCCGGACGTGCGTATCCAGCCCATTCTCCGACTGACAACACAGTTGCTGGAAGCTCGGTGTCATGTGACAACAGCAGGCACTGTTATGTCCCTCCTGGGGCTCATGGCAGCAGCTCACACGATAGTTCAGCTGGGCTTGCTGCATATGAGGGAGCTTCAGAGATGGTTTGGTCGTCTCAAGCTAGACCTCAAGCGGGAACAAGGTCGGAAAGTGCGCCTTCCCACTCGGGTTTTGCAGGACATCCAGTTTTGGAACTCTCTAGCCAACCTCAGACGGAGAGTTCCATTGGGTTGCGTCCTTCATTACACTCAGGTGTTCACAGACGCTTCTCTGACAGGTTGGGGAGGCACCTCGGGTCAGGCCTACGCCAGTGGGGTCTGGAGCAGTCCGGTGCTCAGACACATAAACTGGCTAGAGCTGAAGGCAATTCACAATGTCCTGCTTCACCTCTCTCCCCAACTGTCACAGTCCAACGTCCTAGTATTTTCAGACAGCTCCACCGCCGTGGCGTACGTAAATCGCCAAGGTGGAGTCAGATCCCCAGCCCTTCTGTGTGTGGCAAGGAAGATTTGGCTGTGGGCGGACTGTCACCTGCTTTCGCTCAGAGCCCAGCACGTCCCGGGCGAGCTGAATGCAGTAGCGGACAGACTGTCGAGGGGGGTCGTCCAGGACGAATGGGGTCTGTCCGAGGCAGTGGCAAGCGAGATCTGTTTTCTTTGGACATTTAACATTAAAATAAAATATATCATTATTACTTTGTTCCTAGATGAGTTAATCCATTTCTTCATAGTTTCATGAAAATAATTTCTCTTTTTCTCCAATCTGCAGGTGATCGGTGACGGTCAGCAGAGGGCAGTGTGGTACTCTGCTACGTGTTCAGTGTGTGTGTCAGTGTGTGTTTTGTGTTTAAGGTGTGTCACAATGTGTTGTTCTTCATATTGGTGCTCCGCCCTCTAACGGCTTCGCTATTGGTTTACCCCGAGGCACCGCCTCGTCTCTGAGAAAGCTTAATAAACTCGCCACCCAGCAGGGGGCAGTCCACTTCCTATAAAGGCGGGAAACACCCGCCGCACTTCCTCCTTTACAACTCAGCGAGAAAGCTCCTGACAGTGGAATTTAATGATGGCGATGAATATTGAAGCGAACTATGTGTGCACGAAGACTTCCTGAAGAGGAGACACACATGTCTGCTTCGTTTGCCTAGGCCCAAATCACACGTGATGATTATGTGGCCTTCCGAGCGCTTCCCACGGCTTTTGACAGTGACGGGAAGCGTTCGAGGCTTGTCGACCCACGCCGCCTAAGATCATGATTATGATCAACACAGGTTAATGCCATGTTGTTTAAGAAAAACGAATGAGGGGCAGACTCAACCACATGTATTTTGTTTACAGACGCGCAGAGGACCGCGAGACCTGCTGAGTCAGCTGTGTTTACTTCCGCGTCGACCAGCGCTCGTGCCCGACAGAGCTTGACAGCTGAGGTGAGTGGAACTAGTCCGGACATGTCTGTCACAGCGCTGTCAACAAGCACTGGCACCGTGGAGGACGTCACGTATGGCGGCGGAAAAGAGAAAACGCCATGGAACTGACGCAACATGGTGCTTTTACGCGCAAGTTTTCTCGCCGTTCTGAGACCAGGCGAGGGCAAGGAGTTTTCGCCCCTTCTGGTCGATCAACTGGAGAGGTGCGTGGCGGTCGGATCTCACGAGTGATGAGCAGGTCAGGACCGCCAGCGGAGCTTGAGAATGTACTGGACTTGGTGAGTGATGCGGTGCCGACGCGCGCACGACCTTTTCTGAACTCACATCAGCTCCGGTTTAATTCTCCAGCACATTCCTCCACATCGCGGGTTTTGTCAGCTCCGGTGACACTAAGAAGTGCTCAGGGAGTTGGGAAGACTTCCGAGGGGGAAAGGGAACACGCACGACACGCATCTGAGGTTTCTCACGCGCCCTTGCGCGTTTCTCCCACAGAGATGAGAGTGGGGGTTCTAGTGAATCCAACTAGAGTACATGCTCTGTTGATTCAAGAGATAGAGACGCGGCTTGTGTGATGCCCTTTCGTCTACGGCCCGCTTTTGGAGGTCGCGGGGGCGGGCCGCAGGACAACCCAAAGTTTGCCAGGGCTGTGGTTCTGACAGAACATTATTCGGCTTGGAGTCGCCTGGTTTTACTTCATTCCAAATGGCTGGGGGGAGTAATCAGGCGGGGCTATGCGCTCCAATTTGCCCGTCAACCCCTGCGTTTTTCAGGGATTCTCTGGACTCGTGTGGCGGAGCAGGAGAAATGATCCTGTTTGAGAAACGAGGTGTCTACTCTGCTGCAGAAGGAGGTCGTAGAACTGGTTCCTGCAGCCGAGATGTAAATCGCCAAGGTGGAGTCAGATCCCCAGCCCTTCTGTGTGTGGCAAGGAAGATTTGGCTGTGGGCGGACTGTCACCTGCTTTCGCTCAGAGCCCAGCACGTCCCGGGCGAGCTGAATGCAGTAGCGGACAGACTGTCGAGGGGGGTCGTCCAGGACGAATGGGGTCTGTCCGAGGCAGTGGCAAGCGAGATCTGGTCTCGATTTGGTCACCCGGTTGCAGACCTCTTCGCCAGCAAGGAGAACTTCAAATGCCCTCTTTGGTTCTCCCTCAGGGCTTCGGACCGCCCCCCACTAGGCGTGGACGCTTTAGCCCATTCGAGGTGGCCGGTCGGTCTGCTGTTCGCCTTCCCTCCTCCGCGGCTCCTTCTCCCCTTGATTCGGAGGACGAGGCGGGGGGGGGCTGAGGTTAATTCTAGTGGCACCAGACTCCCAGGGGGCGCTCTGGTTCCCAGAGCTGGTGCGCATGGCGGTCGGGGCCCCGTGGGCCATCCCTTGGGGCCCCGCTGCCCTGTGTCAGGCGGGGGGGACACTGACAGCGCCCCCGGTGCTGGGCCGGCCTCTCAAGGTGTGGCTCCTGCACGGGACGAGCTGATCGGGACCTTGGACCCGGACGTTCTCCACACGCTGGAGAACGCCCGGGCCCCATCAACACGTAGGCTTTATGCCTCAAAGTGGGGGATATTCTCCCGCTGGTGTTCAGACAGGTCCTTGGACCCCAGCTCTTGTTTGGTCTCCGCTATCCTGTCTTTCCTGCAACATTTGCTGGATAACGGGCGGACTGTGGCGACACTGAGAGTGTTCGCATCAGCCATAGCGACGAGGCATGTCGGTTTTGAGGGTGCTTCGGTTCGCGCCCACCCCTTGGTGGCACGTTTCCTGCGGGGTGCCTGCAGGCTTCGACCTCCTGCAAGGCCTTCCAGCCCTCAGTGGGATCTCCAGTTGGTACTGGACTCTCTCACAGGCCCGACCTTCGAGCCTCTTGACCAAGTCCCACTGGATATCTTGTCTTTCAAGGTATCGCTCCTTCTGGCACTAACAACCACGAAGAGACCAAGTGAGCTTTGTGCCCTCTCCATTAGCCCTGAGTGTCTTTCCTTTGGTGTCGAGGAGTCTTCGGTGTCTTTGCGTCCTAACCCAGCGTTCCGCCCGAAGATTCTGAGTTCCTTGTTCCGGGCGACGACCTTCACGCTGCGGGCCTTTCACCCGCCGCCCCACTCGGACCCGGGTCAGGAACGTCTCCACCTGTTGTGTCCAGTGAGGGCGTTGGCCTGTTACTTGCGGCGGGTGGCCGTGTTTAGGCGCTCTGATGCCCTCTTTGTCTGCCACGGTAGATGCCGACGGGGAGAGGCGGTCTCCTCCCAGAGGTTCTCTCATTGGGTGAGATCGGCCATTATCCTGGCCTACCGAGCAGCGGGTGGATCCGCTCCTAGCGGTCTGAGGGCACATTCCACCCGTGGCGTGGCAGCCTCAGTGGCTCTTTTGCGGGGTGTGGCAGCAGAGGATATCTGCTCAGCTGCCTCTTGGGCGTCCACGTCTACCTTTGCTAAGGCCTATCTCCTCGACGTAACGGCGGGATCAGTAGCTCATACGGTTTTGAGCGCTGCTGTGCCCCCCTCAGGGCCCACGGCTCAAGTGGATTTGGATCCTGGGCCGGCGGGGCCCTAGCGATGCTGCTCCAGGAGCGGCGTCCAGCTGGGGGTACATTTATCCCGTCAGGCTTCGCCTTTGGGTTAAACCAATAGCGAAGCCGTTAGATTGCGGAGCACCAATGACGTAGAACCCCTGAGTTATCTATCATAACCTCAGGATCTACGAGTTGGTGCGAAGCCCTCTAACCTCGTCGCCCAGCGGCCGCCCTTCTCGCTGAGTTTTCAGTTGGAGAAAGTGCGGCGGGTGCTTCCCGCCTTCATAGGAAGTGTACTGCCCCCTGCTGGGTGGCGAGTTCATTAAGCTTTCTCAGAGACGAGGCGGTGCCTCGGGGTAAACCAATAGCGAAGCCGTTAGAGGGCTTCGCACCAACTCGTAGAACCTGAGGTTATGATAGATAACTCAGGGGTTAGTAGCCATTCGTGTGTGTAGTAAACACCACAACAAAACAAAAACACAAACTTGAACGAACACCACGAGTGGAGCTGAAAGTTTCACACACCATACGTCTTGAGTCCAGTAGTCAAGAGAGAGAACTACTGGACATACTTGTTACATATATATATATATATATATATATATATATATATAAATATATATATATGCAACTAATTAGGAAGTTAAATAAATAATAATAAATAAATACTAAGTTGTTAATTGACAATTGTTTTGACTTGAATAATTTTAATTAATTAGTATATATTTGATTAGATCTAATTGCATTTATTATTTTCAAATTATTCCTTTTAATTTTAATTGTATTGTTTTTATTATTAATATCTTAATTTACCATTTGTTTTATTTTTTAATTATCTCGGATTTTATAATATTTTAATTAGTTAATTAAAGTTTTGGTTCTTAATTTACATTTTTAGATTCTTCCTCTTTTATATTTTCATTTAATTATTTATTTTTGGTAATTGCTTCTTTACCTATTATTGTTATTTTTAGCATTATTATTATTATTATGAAAATTATTATAAATTTGTTCTATTCATTTATTGACCTCTTTTTAAGACAAAAGTAACTATTACTACAGGTGACAAGTTAAAGCTCCTGACAGGGAAAAAAAATAAGAAACGTTACTCTGTTTAAACTTAATGGTAAATCTTATTATGAGTGGGTTACTCACATCAATGATTTCGGAGAATTCATAATAATTAGAATAGTTAAACAAAGTGCTCTTATCGAGCTCTAGAGCTAGCTTGACACAGCTAATTAAGATTCAACTTAAAGACTTGAAAGAGCTTCTCTTAAAAAAGGCTACCGCTTCCGGTGAGCCTTTGATCGGCTGCTTGAACGTAAGCTCCTGCAATAATTGCCAAAAACAGTCGTTTTAACGACTTTTTGTCCGGATATTATGCTCATATCACTAAAGATATGTCTCAAGCATCTCGGATCTATGATCGTGATGCTCTTTTCAACATCAGAGAGTCGATGGAAGATTATAACCGCGACCGTTACCAACGTCCGGTGAATATGTTTCCGGCTGCTTCTCATCGACTCGGACTCTGTGGAATATCGTTTGATCTCTCGAGTACCGGGCGATTTCCACAAGCGATCGAGTCGGTCTGGAGTTCAGGTCAGGATGAGACGCGCAGTCGCGATCGCTCGGAACAACTCTGACATCATCGGACGTCATCGATGTTTGATCGACATTCCTCTCGCGGCAGAGTATGACGACACATCAGCGCTGCCATCTGTCCAGACCTCAACAAAAGGTGGTAAGATTTTTTCATTTCCTCTCTTTAATTCGGCTTTTACTACCGAGTTGAACTTCAGTGACAGCTGGTACCCACGTGACCGCTGTTCGCTTCAAAAGATCCCGCTCTGCGCGCCTGTCAGTGACGCGGCATCGTCAGTGACGTCATCGGTGCTGAATGTGGGACTTCTTAATGTTCGCTCCATTACTAATAAATCCTTTATTCTTAATGATCTTTTCACAAGAGTTAATTTGGATTTATTATGTCTTTCTGAGACTTGGCAGAGAGAGGAAGAGTTTATTCATCTGAACGAACTCTGTCCAGAAGGGAGCGCTGTCCTGGGGAAGCCTCGCCTCTCTGGTCGTGGAGGAGGTCTTGCTACTGTTTTTAGGGAGAGTTGTTCTTGCAAAGTGATTCAGACACAGGAATTCACTTCTTTTGAATCTCAGATGATCTTGGTTGGTTCTACAAGACCTTTCTATTGTGTGTCAATCTACCGTCCGCCTGGTCCTGCGGCGATGTTCTTGAAAGACTTTAGTGACTTCTTATCTTCCATTATTCAGATGGAATCTGTTCTTATTCTTGGAGACTTTAATCTTCATGTTGATGACGTCACATCTTGTTCTGCTAAAGAACTTTTAACTTTAACAGAAGCCTTTAATTTTGAGCAACATGTTTCTGAACCCACTCATCAAAAAGGGCACATTTTAGACTTAGTTTTTACTCTTGGCCTGGACATTTCTAATGTATCTGTACATGATGTCCATCTGAGTGATCATTCTCTTGTATTGTTTAACCTGGACTTCATCCCTGAACCTAAGCCTTTGAAAGTTAGGTCTCAGAGGCGTGTCATCTCAGCCGATACTGCAGACAGTTTTTCCTGCTATGTTTGACCGTCTTTCCTTTGATGACTGCCCAGACGTGGACAGTTTGATTCACTGTTTCACTGATCATTGTGTTGAAATACTGGATCAAGTGGCACCTGTTAAATCGAACTTGAAAATTCAGAAAAAACGGTGCCCTTGGACAAATGAAGATCTCCTGAGTCTGAAGAGACTTTGTCGAAAGACTGAGCGTCTCTGGAAGTCCACTAAACTTGAGGTGCATAGACTTCACCTCAGGGATCTGATGACTTCTTACAATGAGATGGTAGAAACTGCTAGATCTGATTACATCAGAAAACTGGTAGCAGCAAATAGGAAAAACCCCAAAGTTTTGTTTGACACGATTAATTCTCTCATGTCTCCTGCTCCTCAAATCACGTCTGTCTTCTGTGAAGCTGACAGCAATGCATTGTTTAGATTTTTCATTGACAAAATTAAATTGATCAAAGAGAAAATCTCTCCCCCTTTGTTTGGAACCCCTACTGTCTCTGAGCCCCTCTCCTCCTCTTGGTCCTCCTTCACTGCTGTATCTTTGGGTGATATTTCAGCACTAGTGAACAAGATGAAACCCTCCTCTTGCTCAGATGACGTCCTTCCGTGTAGGCTTTTTATCAAAGTATTTGATGTAATTGGCCCCTGGGTTACCAATATGGTGAACCTCTCCCTTTCCACAGGGGTTTTTCCCAATGCATTTAAACATGCCATTGTGGAGCCTCTGCTCAAAAAACCAGGCTTAGACCCAACTGACCTCAGTATTTCAGGCCTATTTCTAAGCTCCCTTTCTTGTCCAAGATCTTGGAGAAGGTGGTGTCTGAGCAGCTGTCTTTGTTCCTGGATCAGAGCGACATCCATGAGAAGTTTCAGTCTGGCTTACGTAAACATCACTCTACGGAGACAGCTTTATTGAAAGTGTCCAGTGACATCATGATGTCGGCTGACTCTGGTAAATTCACTGTTCTGGTTCTCCTGGATCTGTCCTCAGCCTTTGACACAGTTGATCACCAGATCCTGCTGAGAAGACTGAGGGATGAAGTGGGACTGTCTGGGTCTGTGTTAGAATGGTTCTCATCTTACCTTTCTGGGCGCAGTTTTAGTGTATCTGCCAATCAAATGAGGTCTGAATCGGCAGATCTGTTGTGTAGAGTCCCTCAAGGTTCTGTTCTGGGTCCTTTATTGTTTTCGCTGTACTTGATTCCCCTCGGTAAAATCATTCAGAGATTTCCAGATGTTTCTTATCACATTTTTGCTGATGACATCCAGCTCTACTGCTCTTTTGATCCAACTGAGCCCCAGAGGCTGAAAAGCTTAGTCAATTGTTTGCTAGAAATCAAACAATGGCTGAGTGAAAACACTCTACAGCTAAATGTGGACAAAACTGAAACACTGGTGATTGCTCCTGATGATAAGATTCCAGGGTTGAGTCAGTACTTGGGTGACTTAGGTCAGTCTGTCAAACTGAGCCTGAGAAACCTGGGTGTTGTATTTGATAAAGACAAGTCTCTTGTTCGACATTGCAGAAAACTGACCAGAAACTGTTTCCTTCAACTGAGAAAAATCTCTAAACTTAGGAAAATGTTGTCGGAACATGATCTGGAGCTTGTAATCCATGCGTTTGTTTCTTCTCGTCTGGACTATTGCAACAGTTTGTTTTCATGTCTTAACAAGAAGGATCTGTCTCGTCTGCAGTTGATTCAGAACTCTGCAGCGAGAATTCTGACCCGCTCAAGTAGAAGAAATCACATCTCTCCGGTCCTTAAAACTCTTCACTGGCTTCCAGTTTCTTTCAGGATCAACTTTAAAATTCTGGTTCTTACTTTCAGAGCTATTCATGGTCAGGCTCCTCCTTAGATCACTGATCTGATCCAGCCTTACACCCCAGCTCGGGCTCTGAGGTCTGTGGATCAAAATCTACTTATGGTTCCACGCACACGGCTCAGGACCAGAGGAGAGAAATCTTTTCAGGCTGTTGCTCCTAAGCTTTGGAACGATCTTCCTCTCTCTTTGCGCTTGATGGAGTCTACTGACTCCTTTAAGAAACATCTTAAGACGTTTGTATTTGTTCAGGTTTTTCCTTGAATTTCTCGAACTCCTGTGTTGTTCTCAGTATTATCTTGATCTTTAAAGTATGTACTTTTTTGAGTATTGTTTTGATTGTTTAAGCGCTTTGTGACCCTGGTCTCGAAAAGCGCTATATAAATAAATATTACTTACTTACTTACTTACTTAAAATAGAAAGATGATGATAGTTCTAGGGTCCTATCATAGCTCCCTATTGGCCACTGGCTGGAGTGCATGGGTGTGGCAGGAGAAGAGGACGAGGGAATGGAAACAAACAAAGAATTTTGGTCAACAGTGGCGCATTTTTGGCTTGTAGTCCAGGAACTTTGGTCCAGTTCCCTATTGGTGACACCTATGATTGAAGCAATTTTTCTGAGCTGTACAAACAAGAACTCAACCTCGCCCAACTCTCCACCAAGAATGAACTTCTGCTCCAGAGAGGGAGGCAGCTGTACTGGTTCAACGTGATTGAACATCTGATTTCCCTGATCTTGAAAAGACTTTTGAGACTTCATTCCTATGATCCACCTTTGGACCCCCCACACTGCACTAAGAACTATGTCTGGGATGATGATGAACGTGATTATGAAGACAAAGGGCACGATCTGGTCGCAAACATGAACTTGACTCTTGTCTGCAGTGACATTTTTTGTGGTCCTGATGTTGTGGCTGCTGAACTAACAACTGAACAAGGTGTTCTCTATGCTCTCTCTGACACTTCTGTCCCTCGTGTTGCTCTTGCTGTGGTTGCTGGTGGAGAAGCTAGGGCCCTGAGACATGATTAAGAAATGCAAAGTTGTTTGTGATTTGACGAAAAAGCAGACAAATATAGCATGTTAGAGACATGATATCTTCCTGAGTCTAAGATGTAACAGTAAACATTTAATCCCAGAATAACATACTCTGATTGCTCCACTCAGAGCTATGATGAAAGCAGCCTTAAGGCACTAAACAAAAACTTGTGAGGTCAACTAATGCATAATTTTATTTTAACTAATTATAAGTGACTCTGTCTAGAGCTGGTGACTTGTCACCTCCAGACTATAGAGACTAAACTATACAGATTATACTAAACCACTCCATCTTGATGCGAGTGAAATTTATGATATTGTTCTTTGGGAATCAGACTAAAATAGTGAAAATGGTAGAAATAGAGACTGAAACACTGTATGAAGGTCAAAGAAAAAAGTTTCTCTCTCTTCTCCATGAAGTCAAAACATACTGGTAATTTGAACTCTCTGCTAACTTCAAGGTTTATTCAAAAAAAACACATGACAAACTTTAACTGACATCCACAGACAGACAAAGTTTGGAATACACAACTCATGACACATACACAATATCCCCTGAGTTATCTATCATAACCTCAGGTTCTACGAATTGGTGCTCCGCCCTCTAACGGCTTCTCTATTGGTTTAACCCAAAGGCGAAGCCTGACGGGATAAATGTACCCCCAGCTGGACGCCGCTCCTGAAGCATCATCGCTAGGGCCCGGCCGGCCCAGGATCCAAGTCTACTGGAGCCATGGGCCTCGAGGGGGGCACAGCAGCGCTCAAAACCGTATGAGCTACTGATCCCGCCGTCACGTCGAGGAGATAGGCCTTAGCAAAGGTAGACGTGGACGCCCAAGAGGCAGCTGAGCCGATATCCTCTGCTGCCACACCCCGCAAAAGAGCCACTGAGGCTGCCACACCACGGGTGGAATTTGCCCTCAGACCGCTAGGAGCGGATCCACCCGCTGCTTGGTAGGCCCGGATAATGGCCGATCTCACCCAATGAGAGAACCTCTGGGAGGAGATCGCCTCTCCCTGTCGGCATCTACCTTGGCAGACGAAAAGGGCATCAGAGCGCCTAAACACGGCCACCCACCGCAAGTAACAGGCCAACGCCCTCACTGGACACAACAGGTGAAGACACTCCTGACCCGGGTCCGAGTGGGGCGGCGGATGAAAGGCCCGCACCGTGATGGTCGTCGCCCGGAACAAGGAACTCAGAATCTTTGGGCGGAACGCTGGGTTAGGACGCAAAGACACTGAAGACTCCTCGACGCCAAAGGAAAGACACTCAGGGCAAATGGAGAGGGCACAAAGCTCACTCGCTCTTCGTGGTTGTTAGTGCCAGAACGAGCGATACCTTGAAAGACAAAATATCCAGTGGGACTTGGTCAAGAGGCTCGAAGGTCGGGCCTGTGAGAGAGTCCAGTACCAACTGGAGATCCCACTGAGGGCTGGAAGGCCTTGCAGGAGGTCGAAGCCTGCAGGCACCCCGCAAGAAACGTGCCACCAGAGGGTGGGCGAGAGCCGAAGCACCCTCAAACCCTGACGCTATGCCTCGTCGCTATGGCTGATGCGAACACTCTCAGTGTCGCCAAAGTCCGTCCGTTATCCAGCAAATGTTGCAGGAAAGACAGGATAGCGGAGACCAAAAAGGAGCTGGGGTCCAAGGACCTGTCTGAACACCAGCAGGAGAAAATCCCCCACTTTGAGGCATAAAGCCTGCGTGTTGACGGGGCCCTCCAAAGTCCCGCTCAGCTCGTCCCGTGCAGGAGCCACACCTTGAGAGGCCGGCCCAGCACCGGGGGCGCTGACAGAGTCCCCCCTGCCTGTCACAGGGCAGCGGGGGCCCAAGGGATGGCCCAAGGGGCCCCCCGACCGCCATGCGCATCAGCTCTGGGAACCAGAGCGCCCCCGGGGAGTCTGGTGCTACTAGTATTAACCTCAGCCCCCCCCCCCGCCTCGCCCTCCGAACCAAGGGGAGAAGGAGCCGCGGAGGAGGGAAGGCGAACAGTAGACCGACCGGCCAACTCGTATAGGCTAAAGCGTCCACGCCTGGTGGGGGGCAATCTGATGCCCTGAGGGAGAACCAGAGAGGACATTTGAAGTTCTCCTTGCTGGCGAAGAGGTCTGCAACCGGGTGACCGAACCGAGACCAGATCTCGCTCGCCACTGCCTCGGACAGACCCCATTCGTCCTGGACGGCCCCCCTCGACAGTCTGACCGCTACTGCGTTCAGCTCGCCCGGTACATGCTGACATTCTGTGTGTGAGCGTAACTTTCTGCCTCTGACCTGGCAAGGATCAACCAGTCGTCCAGATAGGTCAAGATCCTTACCCCACTCACTCTTAATGGCTCCAGTGCCGCCTCCACACACTTGGTGAAGGTCCTGGGTGCCAGAGAGTAGCCGAACGGAAGTCGAGTGTATTGAAACACACGATCGTAGAGGGCGAAACGCAAGTACTTTCGATGTCTCTTGACTATCGGTATGTGAAAGTACGCGTCGGTCAGGTCGATAGATGTCATCCAATCTCCTGGACTTACACCTGAGAGCAGTTTCTTGACCGTCAACATGCGAAACGGGCGGGTAGCTATGAATTTGTTCAAATAGCTGAGGTCCAGAATGGGCCTCCAACCCCCGGTCTTCTTCGGCACAAGGAAGTACCGGGAGTAAAACCCTGTCATCATCTCGGCTGCAGGAACCAGTTCTACGACCTCCTTCTGCAGCAGAGTAGACACCTCGTTTCTCAAACAGGATAATTTCTCCTGCTAAGCCACACGAGTCCAGAGAATACCTGAAAAACTCGGGGGTTGACGGGCAAATTGGAGCGCATAGCCCCGCCTGATTACTCCCCCGAGCCATTTGGAATGAAGTAAAACCAGGCGACTCCAAGCCGAATAATGTTCTGTCAGAACCACAGCCCTGGCTAACTTTGGGTTGTCCTTCGGCCCACCCCCGCGAACGTCCAAGAGCGGGCCGTAGACGAAAGGGCATCACACAAGCCACGTCTCTATCTCTTGAATCAAAAGAGCATGTACTCGAGTTGGATTCACTAGAACCCCCACTCTCATACATAAAATCCGGCTCCGTGGGAGAAACGCGCAAGGGCGCGTGAGAAACCTCAGATGCGTGTCGTGCGTGTTCCCTTTCCCCCCCGGAAGTCTTCCCAACTCCCTGAGCACCGGAGCTGACAAAACCCGCGATGTGGAGGAATGTGCTGGAGAATTAAACCGGAGCTGATGTGAGTTCAGAATAGGTCACCCGCGCGTCGGCACCGCATCACTCACCGCGTCCAGTACATTCTCAAGCTCCGCTGGTGGTCCTGACCTGCTCATCACTCGTGAGATCCGACCGCCACGCACCTCCAGTTGATCGACCAGAAGGGGCGGAAGCTCCTCGCCCTCGCCTGGTCTCAGAACGGCAAGAAAACTCGAGCCTAAAAGCACCATGTTGCGTCAGTTCCATGGCGTTTTCTCTTTTCCGCCGCCATACGTGACGTCCTCCACGGTGCCAGTGCTTGTTGACAGCGCTGTGGGGTAAGGAACAACCTCCGATCAACAGACATGTCCGGACTAGTTCCACTCACCTCAGCTGTCAAGCTCTGTCGGGGACGAGCGCTGGTCGACGCGAGAGTAAACACCGCTGAAGCCGGCACCGCGGACCTCTGCTCGCCTGTAAATAAAACACATGTGGCTGGAGTCTGCTCCTCATTCGTGTGGACAGACTCCGTTATTACAGTCTCGGCATGACCCGGATGAAGGGGTTTAACACCTCCTTCGAACTGTGTTCTGAGAGGAAACCCACGCCGTCTATGAACTGCGGAGCATGTTAGCTTAGCATTAGCGGCGAAAGTTTCTAATGACGCCTGTGACTACGTCACACTTACAGGCGGAAACACATGCGCACTAATAACATCTCTCTCAGAACGAACCGTAGAAACGTCAAACGTTCTCTTGTTTTATTCCCTACACATGCCTTTGAATGAATAGGGGGGAGGAGCCCTCGGCCGACGACTCTGCTGCGGCTGCTGGCTCTCCGGCTCGTGCTGCGGATCTTGTTGACGCTCACTCGTCACACGCCGCCGCTGTTGCCGATGTTGTTGGTGCTGCTGGGTGGCTGGTCTCTGGTGACGCTTCCCCCCCAGCACCTGATGATGAGGCAGACGAACGGGATCTCCGTCTCCGACCGCCGTATCCCCGTCGCGCCTCGTCATCACGCCCATGCAGGTGATGGCGGAGCTGCGCCGCCTCCTGCCGGGCCATTCCTCTCCATGGTGGGTCTGTTCCATGGCGTTTCTCAGCCAAACGTTACGTCATCCATGGCGCCGGGATTTTTTGACAATGCTTATCAGCGGTCAAACCCCGTCAGCGCATGTCAACACGGAAGTGAAGTAAACACAGCTGATCAAGCCGGTCTCGTGTTCATTTGCTTATCTGGAAACAAAGACACATGGTTGAGTCTGTCCTTCATTCGTGTTGACAGATTCGTTATTACAGTCTCGGCATGACCCGGACGAAGGGGTTTAAAACCTCCTCCGAACTGTGTTCTGAGAGGAAACTCTCGCCGTCTATGAACGGAGGAGCATGTTAGCTTAGCATTAGCGGAGAAAGTTTCTAATGACGCCTGTGAATACGTCACACTCACAGGCGGAAACACATGCGCACTACTAACATCTCTCTCAGGTGAACCCGTCGAGTGCGCTGCAGGAGGGCCATGTGGCCTGCAAGAGATACTTACCTGATCGCTCTCGCATACCTCATGGTCGACTCCATGCAGCGAGCCAGTCGTCCTCCTCGTCGACGTCTGTTCATGATCGAGGGACGACTCAGCTCGACTCATCAGGGTCCAACACGTTGGAACGTGAGCTTGTCGAGTGCACCGCACAGGACTGCCATGTTGTTTGTTTTCTTAAACAACATGGCATTAACCTGTGTTGATCATAATCATGATCTGAGGCGGCGTGGGTCGACAAGCCTCGAACGCTTCCCGTCATTGTCAAAAGCTGTGGGAAGCGCTCGGAAGGCCACATAATCATCACGTGTGATTTGGGCCTAGGCAAACGAAGCAGACATGTGTGTCTCCCGTCTTCAGGGAGTCTTCATGCACACATGGTTCACTTCAATATTCATTCGCCATCATTACATTCCACTGTCAGGAGCTTTCTCGCTGAATTGTAAAGGAGGAAGTGCGGCGGGTGCTTCCCGCCTTTATAGGAAGTGCTGGGTGGCGAGTTCATTAAGCTTTCTCAGAGACGAGGCGGTGCCTCGGGGTAAACCAATAGTGAAGCCGTAAGAGGGCGGAGCACCAATATGACGTAGAACCTCATCATCACCTGAAAAGATTCATAACTGACGTTCTCATACATTCTGATAATTCTTATCCTGTTAGAGGTGGTGTTGAGGAGCACCTCAGTGAGGGAGAAAACAGAAGCCACTGTCCACTGCAGACTTAAATATATCATCCTTCTTAGAAGGTGAACAAGAAACATGAACATGTGTAAAGATAAAGACGTGACGAGCATACTTTCAAATGTATATATGAAAAAATATAGTTTTAGGAAACTACTCTTTGGACATGTGGTGAAATAGTTAAGATGTGTAATTAATCAAACACAAGAAATCATGATTTGAAAAATACAACTTACCTAAAACTAATAGGACTTTACTTAATGCTAAAAGAAGGAACATATTGGTATTATATATTTAAAAGGACAATCAAATGGGCTGGAAATTGTCCAAACATTGGAGAGATTTCAAATAACAGAAAATATCTTGTTATGATTAAAACATATTTTCAGAATTAATCATTTTAAGAACATGTATTTTTTAATACATTAAAATGGAATACTTTTATTTACATCAATGGCAGCCAATGATACCATAGACAATATGAAAAGTGAAACTTGGAATTAAGAATTAAATTGATTAATTAAAAAAGTTAAATAAGAAATGGAAATATTTTTCCAAAGCTGCTTCTAATGTTCTAGGCAACTATAAACATTAAACAAAATATAAAGCAGAGAAAATAATTGACTCTGAAAGAATGTAAGAAAAAATAAATAAATGATGCCTCCAGAAAAGAAAATATTGAATAATATATTTAGAAACTATAGAATCATATCAATCTTTAAATTACCTTTGTTAAAGATCAGAATCAGAATCAGAAAACCTTTATTAGTCCCGCGAGGGGAAATTCGGTTTAACAACAGCAAGAGAAATAAAAACACCCAGAAATAAAAACGAGAAAGAAAATCTAAATGGAATAAAAGATAAATCTGCGCTATATAATATATACACAATAATATTTACATAAATAACAAGAGGTGCAGTTAAATAGTTATCTTGGTGTGTTCTTGTTGTGGAGTCTGATGGCAGCAGGGAGGTAAGACCTGCGGTACCTCTCCCTCACACACCTGGGATGGAGCATCCTATCACTGATGGAGCTCCTCAATGCCCTCAGTGTGTGCTGGAGAGGGTGAGACAAGTTCCTCCTTATGGAGCCCAGCTTGCTCCGCATCCTCCCTCCAGTCACTTCCTCCACAGGATCCAGGGGGCGCCCTAGGACGTAACCGGCCTTCTTAATAAGGCTGTCCAGTTTAGCCCTATCCTTTGCTGTCATGCTGCACCCCCAGCAGACCACACCGTTGAAGATGGCAGAGGCCACTACTGAGTCATAGAATGACTTCAGGAGTGGCCCCCGGACACCAAACGACCTCAACCTCCGGAGCAGGTAGATTCTACTCCGCCCCTTTTTATAAAGAGCAGCAGTGTTATCCACCCAGTCCAGGCGGTTGTTGAGGTGAACACCCAGGAACTTGTAAGTCGTGACAATCTCAATGTCCTGTCCCTGGATGTTCAGTGGTGAGGGGGAGATGGAGGGACACCGCCGGAAATCCACAATCAACTCCTTAGTTTTGCTGGAGTTGATCTGAAGGTGGTTTTCCAGGCACCAGTCAACAAAGTCCTGGACAAGTCCCCGGTACGGCCCGTCATCCCCGTCCCTAATGAGGCCGACGATGGCGGAGTCGTCCGAGAAATTCTGCAGGTGACTGGTGGGAGACAGGTGTTGGAAGTCTGCAGTGTACAGTGAAAAGAGGAACGGTGCTAACACTGTTCCCTGGGGGACCCCTACACTGCACAGTACAGTCCTCGAAACACCATCCCCGGTCCTCACGAACTGTGGACGGTTGGTGAGGTAGTCCACAATCCAGTCCGTGAGGTGAGTGTCCGCTCCAGACAGCTCCAGCTTGTCCCTCAGGATGTTTGACCTGATGGTATTGAAAGCACTGCTTAGATCCAGGAAAAGGATCCTCACAGTGCTTCCAGGCGACTCCAGGTGAGAAAGTGCTCGGTGGAGAAGGAAGATGATGGCATCCTCCACGCCGATGTCAGGTTGGTAGGTAAACTGCAACGGATCCATGGAGGAGCGCACCAGAGGACTCAGGTAACTAAGGACCAGCCGCTCCAGAGCCTTCATAAGGTGGGATGTCAAGGCCACAGGTCTGTAGCAGCTGGGATCCTTAGGGTGCTGAGTCTTCGGCACGGTACCACACAGGACGTCTTCCACAGTAGTGGAACTCTTCCCAGGGTCAAGCTCATGTTGAACAGAAGTCCAACAATTTCACTTAACTGGTCAGAGCACGTCCTGAGTACTTTGCCACCGATGCCGTCTGGTCCAGGGGCCTTTGTTGTCTTGGTTCTCCTAAGCTGATTTCTCACCTGGAGAGGTGTGAGGGACAGGCTGGGGTGGGGGGGCATTGTCCCCTGTGGAGTCAGCGGGGGGGCTGAGACAATACAAGCTCGGGGGAGAGGAGAAGGTAAGTGTAGAGGTGTGAATGGTTGAGCAGGGGGGGGAGCCGACACCTCAAACCTTGAAAAATAACTGTTTAAGTTGTCGGCCCAATTTTTATCCCCCCCTGCTACAGAGAGCCTTGTCTGATGTCCGGATATGGATTTCAAACCTCTCCAGACATCTCTGGTGTTGTTGTTGGCCAGACTCTCTTCCATCCCCCTCCTGTACCTCCCCTTTCCCTCCCTGATCTTTCTTCTCAGCTCCTTCTGGACCGCCATCAGATCCTCTTTGTTTCCTGACCTAAAGACTCTCTTCTTCTCCTTTAGGAGAGCCTTTATATCAGGATTAATCCAGGGTTTGTTGTTGGAGAAGCATCGTACAGTTCTGGTTGGTACAATGCTCTCCACACAGAAGTTTATGTAGTCCGTGACACATGAAGTTAGTCCGTCAATATCCTCCTTGTGGGACTCACTGAAGATGCTCCAGTCCGTGGTCTCAAAGCAGACCTTCAGAGCTTCCTCAGCTTCTTCAGACCACTTCTTGACTGAGCGAGTCACTGCTGGTTGCCTGCTCACAAGTGGCTTGTAAACAGGTAGGAGATGGACCAGACAGTGGTCAGCTCGTCCCAAAGGAGGAAGGGGGGATGATAAATAAGCGTCTTTAGTGTTCGCATAGAAAAGGTCCAGTGTGTTATTGTCTCTGGTGGCACAAGTGACGTACTGCGTGAATTTGGGCAGACAGGAGGAAAGAGATGCGTGATTAAAATCACCGGAGATGATAAAGAGGGCCTGAGGGCTCTGAGTCTGTAACCCGTTCACTACTCCAGTGATGACGTCACATGCTGCCTCCGCGCTCGCCGACGGTGGAATGTACACAAGCACCGCGACAACATGTGAAAACTCCCGTGGCAAGTAGAAGGGTCTCAGACTCAGCGCCTAAAGTTCAATGTCAGGACAGCAGTGTTGATCCTTTAAAGTGACGTGCCTGGGAAGGCACCACATCTCGTTGACGAACACTGCCAGTCCTCCGCCCTTTCTCTTCCCGCTCATCTCCGTCCGGTCCGCGCGTAATAAGCAGAATCCATCCAGCGCAACAATCGCGTCCGTGTGGTTCTGGTTCAGCCACGTCTCCGTGAGCATCAACATGCTGCACCGTCGATATTCCGGGTCGAACCTGGTCGCCGCCGCGAGTTCGTCCATCTTGTTTGGCAGAGATCTCACGTTGCCCATGACGACGGACGGATGATGAAAAGAAAAGTTTGAAAAGACAGAGGCAAACCTCGGAAAAAAGTAATAAACCCAAAAAACACTCGGAGCTGCTGTTAAAGTCCTGTCGGCGCCATCTTGACTAGGTCAAAAGATAAAGATAAATATACCTTAAATCTAAGTTGATCAAAAAATAAGAACTAGAGCAAGAGATTGATGGAAAATAAACAAGTTAAATTCTAAAATTGAAAACATATGGACTTGCAAGTGTAATTTATTTGTTGTTTATTTGTGTTTTTGCTTTCAAGCAGAGACTAAATTAAGTGAAGATAAACATTTTTACTGTAGAACATGAAATTATTGTAAAAAATGTCGCAAATTAGCGACAACAGGCATTAGAGGACCAAAAAATAATAAAAACACATTTCCCATCTTAAGCATGAAATTTTATTTTTTAATGCCAACATATACATTACAGTGGTAAGAAAACAACAATAAAAAAAAACGTCACCTGACATGCTGCAGACGTGTCACTAATAAGCTGGTCGTTTCTGGTCCCCCTCCACACAGTGTGTTCTCTGGTGCAAGGAATCCCCAGGTGTGAAGGTGCACTGAGTAAAAGCTAACACCAAGATATGCAGTACCTGAATATTCAACAACAACAACTAATACTATAACAACAACTTCTATAACAACGATAACTGAGCTGTTTCAATTGTGGGGTGCCTTACTCATGAAACTCCCTGAAGCAATTGTTATTTTTGTTCAGGCACAAGTGAACATTGCACTTAGAACACTTGAACACAGGGTCAGTTTTCCTTTCAAAGACATCAAAGGAATGCACCAGCCCTTTTGTGTCACAAAGCACAAATATTTTATATCCTCATTTATGTGGCTTCTTGGGGACATATTGTTTTAAACTTGATTTTCCTTTGAAAGGAACCATTTGCTCGTCAACACAGAGCATTTGCTATTGTAGAACAGCCTAAAATTTGGGAAGAAGTGCATCAATCAGTGGCCTTATTTTGAAAAGTCTGTCATTGTTTGGTGCCATGTTGTCATTGAAATGGATGTAATGTTTTATTTCTTCCCACTCTACTCTGTCTTTTTGTTCAGGAGTAGCTACACTAGGAAGCTCATCATCCTCTTCAGTGAAGTTTTCCTCACTGCTACTGCTGTCACCTGCTGGTGTTTAAAAAAAATACACCATTGAAAATTGCAGACTATTCTATTTACATATACACAACCTGCTCTCAAAGCGACCTCTTAAAATATGTGGCTTACAACACAGAAGCTGAAAGTCTGTACAATACAATATTATAGCATTATTACTCCTATTTTCATCACCTTGTGCAGGTATGTATGTAATCCTCATCAACTTCTCCACTCTCACTGAGACAGATGTCCTCACTCTCAGCTGGTGGAACTCTGGTTTCTACAGGAGTTCGCTTACCATAAAACATTGCTGTATTCATATTTTCCTGAGGAAAAATAAACGTCAATAATTTAATTCATAAAACATGCTACATGATTACAGATTGTTACAAGAATTGTTTTTGCTATAGAAAGCTTGTGACGGCTAAAATCCATCTGAATATATTAGTGTGTACTGCGCCATTGCGCATCTGGCCATACTGATTAATTTAGCCATTATGGACGAATGTCGCAAATTCGCGACAAGCCGAAAACTGGAAATATCTTCAAAAATTACGTTCAAAACTACTTTATTTTACTTTTCCTAGTTCCACAGACAAACGATAAGCAGCGTGTATTTGTTTTTTTACGGTACCTTACCTCAAACAAGACGATCCTTTCGCGCCTCCAACTTTGAATGGGTTGCGCAACACCAGGAAGAAAACACGATCGTAAACCGGACGTGGTTTTAAATGTTATTGGTCCTACGAGAAACTAGTGATTGCAAAACGTTCCTAGGTTCCTATCGAAGAGGCATGAACCAACATTAGGGAAACTCGCGCACGATCTCTAGCGCATTCTTAATGGAAGCGGTATGTCGCGAATTTGCGACACTCGGTGTTAAGGGGTTAAGAGAGTTAATACCAAGAGTATTATGATTAATTAAATGATTTGAAGATAGATTTGGATATAAAGTTTGTCAAGAAAACATTTTTTAAATACAAATAAATTAGGTTATTTTATTTGTCTCTCAGGGGGAGGACTTAGATAGATACTTAGCTGGATAATTGGTTTGTTACATGTTTGGTGATTCTTGTTGCACGGTTCTGCCGATCAACACTGCTGAAGGGGGCTCTGTCCAGATTCATTCAATTAGTTAAAATTGTTCATGTAGAAAACAGCTCGAGAATAAGGTACGACTGTGTTTGACTATCTCTCTGACTTAGGTAGTAAATAGGAAGGGGTTAATTTTGTCTGCATGAAGTAGTATGAGTAAATTATAAATATCAAGTATGATTTAAAGATGTATTGTTTCTCATTTGTCTAAAGAATGCGATGCTGTTCATCTCTTTCCTATGTTGCAGGACGAGCTCAATGATGCACTGTTGACGGGGGAGTACGTCAACAACACCTCACATGAAGAGCCCACATCCAAGTCGCCAAAAACAGGGCTGCTGCTTTCTTTTTACCTCGTTAAAGAGGTTTTTCAAAGCAGTGGATACTGGCTCGATATCAATATACAGTGGGGCAAAAAAGTATTTAGTCAGCCAACGATTGTGCAAGTTCTCCCACTTAAAATGATGACAGAGGTCTGTAATTTTCATCATAGGTACACTTCAACTGTGAGAGACAGAATGTGAAAAAAAATCCAGGAATCCACATTGTAGGATTTTTAAAGAATTTATTTGTAAATTATGGTGGAAAATAAGTATTTGGTCACTTCAAACAAGGAAGATCTCTGGCTCTCACAGACCTGTAACTTCTTCTTTAAGAAGCTCTTCTGTCCTCCACTCCTTACCTGTATTAATGGCACCTGTTTGAAGTCGTTATCTATATAAAAGACACCTGTCCACAGCCTCAAACAGTCAGACTCCAAACTCCACTATGGCCAAGACCAAAGAGCTGTCGAAGGACACCAGGAAAATAATTGTAGACCTGCACCAGACTGGGAAGAGTGAATCTACAATAGGCAAGCAGCTTTGTGTGAAAAAATCAACTGTGGGAGCAATTATCAGAAAATGGAAGACATACAAGACCACTGATAATCTCCCTCGATCTGGGGCTCCACGCAAGATCTCATCCCGTGGGGTCAAAATGATCATGAGAACGGTGAGCAAAAATCCCAGAACCACACGGGGGGACCTGGTGAATGACCTGCAGAGAGCTGGGACCAAAGTAACAAAGGTTACCATCAGTAACTACAACGACAGGGAATCAAATCCTGCAGTGCCAGACGTGTCCCCCTGCTTAAGCCAGTGCATGTCCAGGCCCGTCTGAAGTTTGCCAGAGGGCACATGGATGATACAGCAGAGGATTGGGAGAATGTCATGTGGTCAGATGAAACCAAAGTAGAATTTTTTGGTATAAACTCAACTCGTCGTGTTTCGAGGATGAAGAATACTGAGTTGCATCCCAAGAACACCATACCTACTGTGAAGCATGGGGGTGGAAACATCGTGCTTTGGGGCTGTTTTTCTGCTAAGGGAACAGGACGACTGATCCGTGTTAAGGACAGAATGAATGGGGCCATGTATCGTGAGATTTTGAGCCAAAACCTCCTTCCATCAGTGAGAGCTTTCAAGATGAAACGTGGCTGGGTCTTCCAGCATGACAATGATCCCAAACACACCGCCCGGGCAACGAAGGAGTGGCTCCGTAAGAAGCATTTGAAAGTCCTGGAGTGGCCTAGCCAGTCTCCAGACCTCAACCCCATAGAAAATCTGTGGAGGGAGTTGAAAGTCTGTGTTGCTCGGCGACAGCCCCAAAACATCACTGCTCTCGAGAAGATCTGCATGGAGGAATGGGCCAAAATACCAGCTACTGTGTGTGCAAACCTGGTAAAGACCTATAGTAATCGTTTGACCTTTGTTATTGCCAACAAAGGTTAAATTACAAAGTATTGAGTTTAATTTTTGTTATTGACCAAATACTTATTTTCCACCATAATTTACAAATAAATTCTTTAAAAATCCTACGATGTGAATTCCTGGATTTTTTTTTCACATTCTGTCTCTCACATTTGAAGTGTACCTATGATGAAAATTACAGACCTGTCATTATTTTAAGTGGGAGAACTTGCACAATTGGTGGCTGACTAAATACTTTTTTGCCCCACTGTATATATGTTAACAAAATCTCTACTTCAAAATAGACTTATTAGATTTGAGTTACTTAGTGTGAATATGTTTGTTTTGATGATTTGGCATTCAATTACTTCAGTTTTAATTAATAGCATAATTTGGAATAATAATTATATATTTATTTTGGATTTTCTTTTTTGTGATTTGAGAGAAATGCTCATAATGTATAATTGTTTTCATTAAATGAATCTGTGTTTCCTCTGTTGCTTTCTCTCCAAATGTAATCTTTGTGTGGCACTATACGGATGATAGTTTAGCATGTTTAGTTTGTGATAAGATTCGCGATTATTTGTAATTAGACTTGTCTTTTGTTTTATTGCATCATTATTTCATGATGCAATCAGGGGGAATGTAAGGAAATGACAACTTTACTGTAATCAATCATCTAGATTTAACACACATTACAAATAGTCACTTGATTAACTGATAATCTTTCATATTTGATTCATATTAAATAATCATTGTCTTGCATTGCATTCACTTAAACTAAACTCAGGTTCACAACTCACAGGCCGAGGTCACAAAGCCTTCCACCCACACAGAAAGATTAAACAATCCCAGATTCCAGCAAGTCTGTGTGAACCTGTTTGAGAACTCACACTGAAGGACATAACAGTCCAGCTAGTCGCTGGGAACAGACAGATTCTAGAAAACAACAACCTTTGGTAAGTTTCCAATACGATCACGTGCGGCGGCCATCTTAGAATCAAGTGTTTACAGTTACTGACCAATCCTACATGTACATTTGACTAGAGGCGTTAACCTGAATATTCTACTATAAAAGATCCACCATTTTGTGAGATCTTTGCGTTCTGGCATTCGAAGACGTCTGCGATAGATCTCTCTGCTTGCTAGCGCCCGTGTTCACGTAGGTTTGTCTCTGACTTTTGCATAATTCACTAAACGAGCATTTTTCTTAAACTCATCCATGTGTCTGTCCTTCATTCCATCACCACATACAAGGCTGGGGAGGGGTCGGTGTTCATCGGAACACAAAATCCCCACATGTTCGTGGATATTACACTGGCTGAGATGTTCTTCTTATTATTTTATGTTCAAAGTTGAGTTTGCACATGACAGCAATAATGTGCACTAATGTTTAAAACGATTAAAACTGGAGTCCGTTTCTGTCGCTCCAACACGACGTCACGTCCGGGTCTTAATACTTTGCTTTATGGAGAAAAAAGGTAGATGCAGAGTGTACGGTTTGTTTATTCACCGCTTCAAGGCAAACAAAGATACAAACTTTTACGATCGAAAGGTCTCGCTCTTTGCCGGCAGCTCTACAGGTCAATAGCTCTAAGTCTGCTCCAAGCTTTTCTTGAAACAGTGTGTCAGTCTGGAGTGAAATGTTGGTTGTGAATGTGTATTCAAACATTTGAGCTCTTAGATGAAGCTAGTAATTTATACTTTATATTTTGAATATCTTTTAGCATTCATTTAAGTATGACGTATACGTATAGTGTATAATAATTTTGAATCTAACATGTTGGATATTATTTTGACTGAGGCATTCTGTTTTTACATTAAAATAAATTTCTAAATATACAATCATAACATGCTGCTGTGTTCTTTTGTGTTGTCGTTAAGCCCGTGTTTGGATAAGCTTGGTGCGTATGGCCTGTGACTCACATTTTATTTGATTTTTTTCAACGTTATTTTGGGGGTCGCGGGTTCAGAAGTTTGGGAACCCTTACACTAATGCATACTTCAACACGGATCAAGTCATTTACTCAATAAAACATGTAATTATACTTCAAATGTTGAAATCTTCCTTTACAAGATGCAGTAAGTCCCTCATAATGATGCTCTGTTTTGAAGTTATTTCTTTATAATGTTCTCCCCCGCCTGAAACAACAACGTACAAGTGTGGACCTAACACAATAGTCTCTGTCTATGGAAAGCCAAGTGAGGATTAAAACGATCGATTCCGTCGCTCAAACACGACGTCACATCCTTCCCGGGTCATACCTTGCTTCGTGAAGAAAGATGGACAATCCAGAGTGTGTCACAGGTTGTTTATTTCGCCGCTCCAAGTCAAACAAAATACAAGTTTTTCGATCGCGACCGGACACACTTTGTCCCGGTGACTGTACAGGTCAATAGTTCCGGGAAAAAAGGCCCCGATCTGTAGAAACATCACTATATTTAAGGCAAATTTCCAGCCCAGGGGGTCGTCCTTTCCGGCCAAATGGTCCTTTCAAGTTCCCTCTGTTTCCGTCTTTTAGCCCCCCCTTTCCCGAGTGTGTCTTGCTTCGTTCTTTGATCTACGATTTAAGGTGTGATTTGCAGATGTTTCAAATTACCGCTGTCGTACTGTATCTCTAATTCTGATCCGAGCTTGCCTCGAACCAGTGAATCAGTCTGGAGTGGAATGTTGATGAATGTGTAGTCAAACGTTTAAGCTCTTAGATCAAGCGAGTAATTTATATTTTGATTATCTCTTAGCATTAATTTAAGTATGTATATGTATAGTGTATAATTTTAATCTAAAAGGATCTATTCCATATCCTTGATATTGGTGCAGTTTTTAAGAAGGACTTGACTAACTTGACTTGAATAACAGAAGCTGTGTTTTATTGTACATACAATGCCAAAAAGGCAGAATCTTTAGACATTTTCAGAGCCAAGGACCTATGATGAAATATAAAAATACAACATCATTGTCTTGCAACAGTTCTGTCCCCACTTTATTATTTCGAACGTTACTTTTCCGGGACTCTTTTCTGTTTTTTGTTGACAGAGGAGGGGATGCAGCAGCTGCGGACAATCTGGCAATTATGGAGCGGTTGTCAAGGTGCTAAAGGAAACCCAGGAGCAGAAAGTGTCTGTTTGTCAAACTTGACCGTTTTATTTATAGGAGCAGGCAGAGGGATCATCAGAAGCAGTCCAGAAAAACTCATTCACAAGAACTAGGTACAAAAAACAGGTAAGGGGCACAGGCAGGCAGAAAGGCGGAAAAACGTACAAGCATCAAAAAACCGGGAATGCAAAAACGATCCCGAACCAGGAGTCACGCAAAACAACACAGGGCAGTGAGTGTGACGAACCGACAATGACTGAGGGAGAGTGAGCAGAATAAGAAGACTGCCAGCAATCAGTGGCAGCTGCGGAGCAGGAGAACACAAGACCAGGTGAAGACAATAACTAATCAGCAGGGGAAGGGACCAGAAAAGAAACTCACACAGACACAGAAGGGAGCAGCTCTACTTCATATTGGTGCTCCGCCCTCTAACCGCTTCGCTATTGGTTTACCCCGAGGCACCGCCTCGTCTCTGAGAAGGGGTGGCAGACCTCGGTGGTCGGTCCAAACCACAAACGGATTCTCCGCCCCCTCCAGCCAGTGGTCCCACTCCTCCAGAGCCCCCTTGATGGTGAGGAGCTCTCGATCCCCCACATCATAGTTCTGTTCAGCGGTAGTGAGCTTGCGGGAAAAGAAGGCACAGGGGTGAGTCTTGCCATCTGCAGCGCATCTCTGTTACAGGACCGCGCCCAACCCAGTGCTGGAAGCGTCAACCTCGACCAGGAACTGGAGACAGGAATCAGGTTGCCTGAGGACGGGGACAGAGGTAAAGCGAGCTCCCGGAACGCCTCCTCGGTGGCCGGGAACCACCGGAAGGGATGTGACTTAGAAGTGAGACTGTGTAAAGAAAAGCAGACAGAAATGAAATTATGGATGAAACGCCGGTAAAAATGAGAAATCTCGAGAAACCGTTGCAGGGCTTTGCGTGTATCGGGGACCGGCCAGTCGGAGATCGCCTGTACCTTGGTGGGATCCATTCAGCTCTACCTGGGCTGATGATATAACCAAGGAATGAGACGGTTCTGACATTAAACTCTCACTTCTCTGCCTTGACAAACAGTTGGTGCGCGAGAAGACGGCTAAGGACGGAGTGTATATGCTGGCGGTGGGACGGTTCGTCCTTAGAAAAAAAAAAAGTTTACAACCCAGAATAATTTTGTTATATCAACATTGACAACTCACATAAGAATAAGATGGTGGGTGTGGAATGTATCAAACGTTATACATTGTATTGAGTTATGCATGTTGATGAATAGATAAAGCTACACAATTTATCAAGTCAAGGTATGAGCAGTCAAGCAGTGTATACGGTATGTATGGCTGGGCTGATTAGTATGCCAAGTCACAGTAACGAGCACCGTGTTTAGATAATAAGTAATGTATAAGCGTATTAGAAGGACGGTTGCTGAGGCCCTCGGACTGACCTCTGCCACCGAGGCCCCGCAAGGACCTCTAGATATGAGGAACCGATAACGCATGTTTGAACTGTCTGTGACTTGTGGAAATTGGGGAACTGATGATGTATGTTGAGCTGTCTGTGACTTGTGGAACTTTTCAATAAATTGACGCTGAAGTGTACAGGAGAGCAGAACTTAGTGAGCAGCTGCAGGAGCGAGTTCGTGGACTCGTATTGAGCTGGCTGAGTTCTCCTCCTCATCAGGCTAAACCTTGATTCTGACTTTGTGTGTTTCTTTGAATTTATCATCGACCATTCTCTCCGAAGAGTCCTACTACGTTTATAGTAATTCGGGAGTGACACCTTGTTAACAGAGGCGGCTTAAGTCATATCAAGAGGAAGCTTAAGTCACATCATGGTTTAGGCATTTGTGGCCGGAATTTGGACATCTGTACCAAGCCAAACATTTTGTCTGTGTGTGATAGAAACTGGTGGGTCCCTATATAATTTTATTCATTAGTAATATTTTCATCATCATTGTTAATCATTCATTATAATCACATTTTTAATATCCTATTTAGGTACAATCACTAGTTCATCATTATTCTCCTCCAAACTGTGTGCATATTACTGTACTGTGAATTTAAATTTTTATAGGTTTTAGCTTGATAGTGTCATTATTCAATAGCATGCTTGTTTCACATTTATTAGTTTCACGCTCTCTAATACAAAATTGTCAAAATTAAAGAAAAAAGTATATAATGAAATCATTAGTATCATAATCATAAATTAGTGTTTCACGAATGGTAGGGGTATAGTGTTGGTAACTTTTGCTTACTATGATGGAGCCTGTGTAGTACTTTAGATCGAATCAGACTTAACCGAGCACAACTTGATTTACCATTCCATTCTTTGTCCCAGAATGCATCAGTTAATTTGAAGTTCACCCTCCTACTTCAACTTAATTACGGATAAAAGAGATTTAGGAGGAGACACAAGATTATAGAAATTCTTTCAAGCTGCTAATAGATTGGGTGATAACTATGCCAAGGTATTCAAATTGTAATTTTGATATCTTAAAAGTAAGTAAGTAAGTAATTTTTACTTGTATAGCGCTTTTCCAGACCAGGGTCACAAAGCACTTAAACAATCAAAACAATATTCAATAAAGTATATACTTTAAAGGGCAAGATAAAACTGATAACACAACAGGCGTTCCATAAAATCAAGGAAAAGGTATCAATGATTGTGGGATTTCTTTTGCATGGTGGTTTAAGGGGGGAAAAGAAATCACTCTTTTGGATATTACGGTTGTAACCGGCGATACTTTTATTTAATTATATAAAATATGAGGGATATTCTTGTGTGGGTCAGGCACATATAAAAGAAGATCGTCAGCATAAAATTAAACCTTATGCTCCGAGTTCCACCTCTGTATACCCTTAAATCTATCGTCCGATTGAGTTTGATTGACTAAGGCTCAATAGCAATTGCAAAAAGAAGTCGGGAAATAGAGCATTCTTGACGTGTGCCTCTGGACAATGAAAATGTTTGGAGCGATGCAAATTGATAGATGGATGGATGGAGGGATAGTTTCAATACAATTGTATTTAAAGTGTCTTATTATAACAAAGTTATCTCAAGACACTTTACAGTTCAAGTAAGACTATAGTGGAGAGAGGAAAAACAGATCCAGCAATTCAACAATGAGTCAATCACATCGTGGCGTTGGTGAGGAAAAACTTCCTTTTAGAAGGCAGAAACCTCGAGCAGAACCGGACTCAGTAGACAGATGGACGTAGAGAAGAGTGAGGGAGGATAAGTGAGAGAAAAGAGGAGAGTATAGGAAAGTCCATGGAGGTGCTGGAGAGAACTCTAGATCCGATGACGTGGTGGAGATCCTGGATCAGCAGCAGCTCTGGCGGTGGAGTTCTGGGGTTTTGGGAAAGAAATAAAAAAGTGTGGGTTTAAACTGCACAGGTGATGAATGTAATGCAGAAAAGAAGGATATACAGAGCTCGGTGTCTAAAACTCCTCCAGCATTCTCAGCCTATAGCAGCTAAGATAAACAGTTAGATTAATTATAGGCTTTATCGAAAAGTAAGGTTTTAAGATTGTTTTTCAACATAGAGAGGGTGTCTGCCCTCCTGACTGAAGCCGGTAGTTGGTTCCACAGCAGAGGGTCTTGAAAACTGAAGGTCCTGGCTCCAAATCTACATTTAGAGATTTGTGGTATAACTAATAGATTCCTTCCTGAGTTTAAGGATCGTAAGGTCCTAAAGGGTTGATAAGTTTGGATTAGATCTTTAATGCATGTTGGAGCTAGACCATGTAAGGCTTTAAAGGTTAAGAGAAGGATTTTAAATTGTATTCTAAATTCTACAGGAAGCCAATGTAAAGAAGACTCAACACAACTTTATTTATAAAGCACTTTAAAAACAACAACAGTCGTTACAAAGTGCTTTAGAGAGAAATAAAAGAAGGCACAGTTAAAACACACAAAGGTAAAACAATATCAAGTAAAAAGCACTAAAAACAGCTCAGAGTCTCATGCTGTGTTAAAAGCCAGAGAATGAAAGTGTGTTTTAAGACGAGATTTAAAAATGGACAGTGAGGAGGACTCTCTGACACTCATGGGGAGGTTGTTCTAGAGCCAGGGCGTAGCAACAGAGAAAGCTTTGTCCCCTCTGAGCTTTCTCTTGGACCTCGGCACTGCCAGGAGCAGTTGATCAGCCGACCTGAGGCACCGTGCAGGAGCATGAAGGTGGAGCAGCTCCGAGAGCTAAGACGGGGCAGTGGAGCGGAACAGGACTCGGCAGAACCTATACTCAGTGAGATATGACCTGAACCACTCCAACGCACTACCACAAACACCCGACTGTGTCCCAGAGGCGTGCAATTAAAATATGTTGGTCCACTGTATCAAAAGCAGCAGAAGATATCGTTTAAAACCCTTAACAATGCAGGTTCAGTGCTGTGCTGTGTTTTAAAACCAGATTGGAAAACTTCCATTTTGCCCTTGTTCTTTAAAAACTGCTTTAGCTGCGCTTGTACAGATTTCCTAGCACTTTAGCTAAGAAAGGAAGCTTCGAAATGGGCCTGAAATTTGCCGGTTCAGTTAGGTATTCTTCACAATGGTCTGGTATCTACACCAGCAGTCCTTTAAAATCGGGAAGGAGATGTGCACAGGGCACAGGTTTGGCCTTTGGCTGGATGGTTTTGAGCGGAGCCACAACATCCAGTATGTCGTGGCAGGACGAGTGGAACCAGGAGTTTAAACTCTTGGTGTCAGAAAGTGTGGGGTCAGGAGTAGTGATGGGCACGGCAGTTCTTTTGAGTGTACTGAATCACTAGAATCAGTTCATTAAAATGATTCGTTCAAAAGATTCGTTCAGTTCGTTCATTCACCAAATCAATAACTCTGTGCTTATGGAGCCCTGACTGTAATTTCTTCTACTTCCTGAACGCAGCCAACAATCCGTTACTAGTTTTAATGATTCAGACCCGAGGTTCACGTTCACTGCACTTCAGGGACAATGCAAAAAAAAGACGCCCGGTGCGTTCACTGACAAGGACGAGTGACATTCGCGAGGAATTAGCAAATAGAGAAGATCTTGAGGTGTGTTCACAGCCAAACTTGAATCCTCGTTCACTGACCGAATCCCTGATGCGCGAATCACCGGAAGAGAATCCTTTACACTGAACGAATCTCTTTTGAGAATCCCCGGATGAGACCTCGTTCACTCACTGACCGACTCTTTTTGAGAATCCCCGGATGAGACCTCGTTCACTCACTGACCGACTCTTTTTGAGAATCCCCGGATGAGACCTCGTTCACTCACTGACCGACTCTTTTTGAGAATCCCCGGATGAGACCTCGTTCACTCACTGAACGAGAATCCCCGGAGGAGAATCATCGTCACTGAATCCCTGTCGCGCGAATCTGAATGAGAATCCTCGTTCAGTAGTAGCCTAAGTGACAGACTCTTGTGTGTTCACAAACAAACATTGCAGATGTAGTAAAGGTTCTATTACTTTTAAAAACACTGTGTGTGTGTTTCCAGCCTGTATAATAAACAAATAAAGTGTGACTAAATTGCTTGGTTGTTAAATATTTTATTGCACCGAAATAAAATTTAAATTTAAATTAAAAAATTAAATATCAACTTAAATATGCAAACAAAAATAAAATAAATAGCTTAAATAAAACAAAACAAATATTAAATGAAGAGCCAGAAATGGCAACATTAAATCAACAATTTCTGTGCCCTACATTTAAAAAGAAAATGGAAATATCAACTTAAATATGCAATCAAACAAAAAATAAATAGCTTAAATACAAAAATAAATATGAAAATCAAGAAACTAAACACACACACACACACACACCAAAAGTGTCAAACAAAGGAAAGATTTTCCTTACATATTTGTTCTCTCTTTTCATCCAAAGATCTACTCCAGATTTGCATTTAAAAATACCAGCTGGCTGACTTTGGATGGGCTGAGCCGATTTCGTCTCTCTGATATTATTTGCCCCATCTTGCTAAAAATTCTCTCCGATGGAACAGATGTGGCCACAATACAGAGTCTTCTATTCATTATTTCGGACAGTCTTGGATAGACCGCGCCTCTATTTTGCCACCATGTGAGAGGGTTTGAAAGTCTATGTATAAGAGGCTCCTGCACAAAAGCACGGACCTCCAGTACTGCATCCGACACTGGATTTCGGAGCCCAGAGACCTGCTTATCAAAGTCCTGCCAAATTAAACCGTCCTGACTGGAACTTGCCCTCTTCTTCAGCCTGCTGGTTGGGGAGGTTCACCTTTGCAGCAGCATTGCTGAGATGATGATAGGCCCTATCTGCATCCTCATCCCTGCCAAAGGCCTTCCTTTTGAACCTGGGGTCCAGTGCTGCTGCTTCAGATAGCAAAACATGTACCTCAATTTTGTGGAACCTGTGAGCCATCTGGGAACAAATGGTGTCCACCATTAGTTTCACAGGATCCATCAGGTTCACATCCTTTTGCATGTTTTTGGCTATCTTCTGTAATCCTCTTGCCAGAAGAATTACTTTTGACGCAGTGACATATCTGAGAGACAGAAAACAAGGTTTGTGCCTGATAGTAACAACAACAACAAAAACAACAGAAACAACAATGATAATAATGTATAATCTTATTGTAAACATATTTCATAATATTATTACTAATAGTAATAATACTTGTGCAATTAACAACCCTTTGCTCGTAAACTTAATGGCTAAAATTAGTTCTAGTTAACCTTTTTTCTTTTTGATTTAAGTGACACTGATCTCACAACCTCACTGAGTGTTGAAGCCAGTGAACAAAAGCCTTGATTGAAGCACCTCTACAGTCAAGTGTCCATGGCAATGACCTCGGTCAAGGTCTAGGTCAAGCCAGACAAGGAGGAGCCTAAAGCTTGATTGACAGTTTTATGACTTTGTTTTGATGCAACTGTGCTAGTTAAAAAAGAAGCCCTTAAATTCACAGTACTATCAGAACACTGCAATAATAAAATCATATACATACCCCTCTCCGCTTATCTCAACGGTGACCTCCTCAAAGGGTTTTTACACCTCACAGGCCTGCTTGAGTTCCTCCCACTCCTCCTGTGTTAGGGTGGGTAGTCTTGGATTTGTATGGGACAGAGTTGTGATTACTGCATCCTTATTTTTAAGGATACTCTGGACCATGTAGAATGTAGAGTTCCATCTTGTAGAGCAGTTTTGCTTTAGACGAGCTTCTGGCAAGCCTAGCTGTTTTTGGGTGGCCCGTAGTTTCTCTGTGGAAACGGTGCTCCTGTGCAGATGTTCCACAATAGCCTTCACTTTGTCAAGAGTTTTTTTTATCGGAGTCATGCCACCGCTTACAATTAAGTTGAGGGTGTGGGCAAAGCAGAACAGGTGAGGCCAACCTGTGTTCTGAATTGCTTTCACCACATTTGAAGCATTGTCAGACACACAGGCAGCCACCTTGTTTGTGATGTCCCACTCCCTTGCAACTCGAATAAGCTGCTCTGATAGGTTGTCTGCTGTGTGCCTCTCACTCATTTCGAAGCAGTCCAGCAGGACAGAGACCATCTTATATTGATCTATAAAATGGCATGTAACCGACATAAATGACGTTGTTGTTCGTGATGTCCAGCAGTCTGTGGTCAGACAGACAGCTTTGGCTTTTTTAACCTTTTCTTTGATTTTTTCCCGTGTTGTTTTATATAGATCGGGTATGATGGTATTGGAAAGAGTTTTCCTGCTCGGTAAGATGTAGTTTGAATTGAGTTCCTTTATGAACTGGCAGATTCCAGTGTCTTCCACAATGGAATATGGCTGTAAGTCCAGTGAAATCATTTTGGCCAGCATCTCATCCAAGGCCTTTTGTCTGAGTGGGTCAATTGGTCTTGACACAAAATGTGTTAGTCTCGATTGACTTCCTCGACCACTAGGCCTACAAATTGCTCCGGTTGTGGCAACAGCAACTGGGCCTGGACCGGTGCTACTGGCCGCAGCAGTGCTGGTGGTTGCACTGACTTGGACACTTGTGCTGGCTGGAGCAGTTCTGGTGCTGGTGTCTGTAGAAGCAGGGACTCTCACCTCTTGCAGCTGAACAGTTGGGTGTTTGGTTCTTAAATGCCGGAAAAGGTTTGCTGTGGACCCACCTTTAGTAGAGAGCTTTGCTTTGCAAATGTTGCAACATGCCGCCGTATTGGAAATTAAACCAAATTGTGTCCAGATAGCACTTTTTCTTCTTTTCTTCACTCATCTTGTCGCTGTGTCACTGTCAATCTCTTTCTAACAACAAAAACTTTGGGGGGCTGGTAGTGAATACAAGGTGATGGGGGGAATAAACCATTTAACAGTAGGGTAAGGGTGAAGGGTGACTCGGGGGATGGTAGGGTGCTGTGTGTGTGTATGTATTGGGTTGTGGGGGCCCCCCCTGATAATGGTCTGGTCTAGTCTTAAATGAAAAATTAATTCAAAACAAACAAGTTTTCATATAAAAGTACAGTTTAATTGCAAATCAGCATTATGATATTGATGATAGCTACTAAACAACAACAACAATAATACATAAATAATAAATAAAAAATAAATTAACAATTTCTCCCTCCTGAGGGATCAATAAAGTTTTACCTTACCTTAATAGCACCAGTAATAATAATCTAATATATGAACTTTGAATAATATGAATCAGAATTGGTCCTCAAGGAGAAAAGTTAAATGATAAGTCCTTCTCAAAGCAGACACCCAGATTCTTTACAGTGGCGCTAGTAGCAGGAGCAAGTCCATTATGGTAAGCTTTATCATTAGTTAGGTAGGTAGGTAGGTAGGTAGAACTTTATTGATCCCTCAGTTTTTTCCAATTAGCCACAGCAAATAGTTAATGATTGTCTGAGATGTTGTAGAACCTGAGTTTTTTCCAAGTTCAGTAAAAGTTTTTGGTCATCCAGGATTTGATATCTGTAATACAGGACTGTAGTTGTGTAGCTGCTGATATATGTGATACATAACTGTAGTTTTGTAACTGTTGATATGTCTAATACAGGACTGTAGTTGTGTTAGCTGATTTCTTTCATCTGGCTTCATTGACAAGTAGAGTTGGGTGTCATCAGCATAATAGTGAAAGTTTATAGAGTGTCTTCTGATCAAGTCCCCTAGTGGGAGCATTTAGATTGTGAATAGGATTGGACCAAGAACAGAACCTTGTGGGACACCATAGCTGACCTTAGAATGTGTTGATGAGAGGTGGTTGACATGTACATAGTGTGTTCTATCTGACAGGTAAGATTTAAACCAGTTAAGAGCAGTTCCACGAATGCCTATATGGTTTTCTAGCCTCTGTAGAAGGATTTGGTGTCAACAGTGTCAAATGAGGCACTGAGATCTAGAAGAACAAGAACTGAAACATGGCCCTGATCAGAGGCCATCAGCAGGTCGTTACTTACCTTTACGCTTTTTAAATTACTTTATTTAATTTAATTTTATATTACATAGTCATAACAAAAACTGCAAGGTCACAAAACTGTACATATTCAACATGTCCAAAACACACCAAAGAGCCAAAAAGCATTTAGAATTTAGTGAATACATTTCAAAAACACACTAATTTAGCACCCAATTCTAAAAAGTAAAAAAAAACTCCACTGTCTACACTTGTTTCCACTCATGTCCATTGTCCTTTGTCTTTTGAGTTCTGTTAAAATTTGTTTAAAAGTGACGTCAATTGATACTACCTTATTGTGAATCACCATCATGCAACGTGTTCTCCAAAGTTTACACACAACAATACAAATTATGAACCAATACAAATCTTTTTGTTCTTGTGGCATGTTCTCAAAGACTGTACATTACGGTGCTCCTTTTTATGTCAATTTCCAGGCCAATACTTTTTAATCTTGTCCAGATGCATTTTGCCCTTTGACAATCCAAAAGGAGATGATCTGGTGATATGGTCTTATCCTGTCGACATTAATCTACAGGACACCGTTTAGTCTTGACGAAGCAACTCCATCTGACAACTGCACGGACCGCGAGTCTACCGACCAATACCAGCCACATCACGTCTCTAGTGTTCTCAGATAGATCCTTAGAGAAAACATTTTTAACACACGTTTTGTAGTGGCACGATTGCAGCTGCTTGTATTCATGAAAACCACAGTGGCACATGTCTGAAATTAACTTGTAAATCTTTTTACTTGAGTCGTTGATCCAGTTTGGTCTTTTATATTGATCTTTGATTTTTTATTTATTTCACCAAACCACACACTTTCGGTTTTGTTTTGGTTAAATTTAGCTCCAGAGGCTTTTCCGTAATTACATAGATGTTCGTTTAAAATGTCTAACTCCGTTTGATTATTTACGACTACAACGATGTCATCTGCATACGCCATTATTACCTCTCTGTCAGTTGTGTCGGTTCCTTTTAACCTTAGGTCTTCTTTAATCCTTCTCCTCGCCCAAACTCGACTGTATAAGAATTTCTGTGCTTCTGTCGTCAGTTGGTGGCTGTATCTGAGAGTTCCTCAGGTAACAGTCGCTGACCCACAATTCTGTGCCTTAATCTCCTTCTGTTGTTAGAATAAACAGAAGTTCTTTTAACAGTTTGCCTTCTGGTTCTCTTTGAGGTCCAAACAATGAACGCGCAGGAGATACAGCGGGAAACTGTACTTCAGATAACATACAATGCTGCAGACAGAGGGCAGCCCTGTTTGACGCCTCTTTTTATACAGACCTGTTCAGTTAAAGTTCCATTTACATTAACTTGCACGGTGGAATCAGCATACAACAGTTCGATGTTATCAATAAAACTTTAAAACAATAACTCTTTAAAACATGCCACAAGTAATCTCTGGATACATAGTCAAAAGCCGTTATATTTCTGAGAGTTGCAAGATTATCCTACATTAACCTTCCCTTTATTGCACAGGTTTGTTCTTGTGCAATACTTTTTCCCAAAATCGGGTTCAGGCGGTTCATTATGATGTTTGCTAATATTTTGTAATCAGTGTTGGTCATAGTTATTTGCCTCCAGTTGTTGCGGTCTTTGCAGTCTCATTTTTTAAAAACAAGAGACATCACACCTTTATAAAAAAGAGGGATGAAGGATCCATGATGTTATTCCTTCATTAAAAACTACAGTAAGTAACGGAGAAATTTCTTCAACACAAAACTGATAAAACTCACGAGGAAGTCCATCCGGACCTGGAGCTTTCCCTCGATTTAACTGCAAAATGGCTTATTTTACTTCATGTATAGAGATTTCAAAGATGTTGTATTGAAGGTTTGGTATTTCTTTGTCACTTATAAAATATTTCATTTGTGCTTCTGATATTTCGATTTCTTTATACATTTCTTCACAAAGTGCTTTGATCTTTTCCCTTTTTAATTTTTCTTCTGTGATCTGTTCACCATTTTCATTATTTATTGTTGAAATGTATTTATTATTTAAATTAGTTCTGTACTTTTTAATTAATTGGTTTATATTGCACACATCTTTATTTTTTATCCCGGCCTGTATTCTTAAATGTTGTGACACATCATTCATTTTGTTAAATTCCGATTTCATGTCCTTCATCTCTTCTTCTTCTTTCATCGTTATATTGAGTTTTGTTTTCTTAGTTATATACGCCATCATGAGTTCTTTGTACCTTTGGTTTTTCTGTTTATTCAAAACTTTACATTTGTATTTTAAGAACCTTTTCAATCTTTCCTTCATATACTCCAAGAGTTCTCGCTTAGAGTTAAAAAATACCTCTAGGTTCTTGATTAGATGTATTTCAGTGATGAGTTCCTCGATGACGTCTTTTTCTCGAAGTACATCAATGTTTAACTTCCAATAACCTCTTTGTTCGCAGTCTCCTCAAAGTAATCCCGTCTCAACTGTTAAATGATCGGAATTGATCAAAAGTTTTGTTTTATAATACACCGGTTTTTATACTCTTTGATACATATACTCGGTCTATCCGTGTCTTAACATTCACGTCAAAGCGAGTAAAATCTATTTTGTGCGGGTACAAAACTCTAAAAACATCTCTCATGTCACAACTGTCACTCAACTCTGTCACGAACCGATCAGGGCAGGAGACCCAGATGCGGAAGAGTCAATAATCCACGGAGGAAAAGCTCAGAATAAAAGTCTTTAATAACTCCAAAGCGGTCCGTAATAGGGAGGAACAGGAACAAAAAACAAACAGGCGCTCCGGACGAAGGCAGGGCACGGCTGGAGATCGGGGTCTCAAACGGCAACTAAAAAAAAAAGACAAAAAGACTCACGTGAGTAAAATAAAGCGCTGACAACGTCAGGGGTAACCATAGGATTTACAAAGTTCAGATTCAAAAGCGAGGAGCGAGATCAGAGGGATAGCCAACCTGGTCTGGAAACTCAATACTCTGGCGAATTCTTCCGGGTAGAGATGCTCCTATTCAATAGGAAGAACCCGGCACTCAATCATCACCAGCCGCGCACCTGCCAGCGTCTGTCAATAGAAAACCCATGAGTTATCTATCATAACCTCAGGTTCTACGAATTGGTGCGAAGCCCTCTAACGGCTTCGCTATTGGTTTACCCCGAGGCACCGCCTCGTCTCTGAGAAAGCTTAATGGACTTGCCACCCAGCAGGGGGCAGTCCACTTCCTATAAAGGCGGGAAACACCCGCCGCACTTCCTCCAACTGAAAACTCAGCGAGAAGGGCGGCCGCTGGGCGACGAGGTTAGAGGGCTTCGCCCCAATTCGTAGATCCTGAGGTTATGATAGATAACTCAGGGGTTCTACTTCATATTGGTGCTCTGCCCTCTAACAGCTTCGCTATTGGTTTAAACCCAAGGGGAAGCCTAACGGGATAAATGTACCCCCAGACACCCAAGAAGCAGCTGAGCAGATGTCACACCAAGTGAAAAAACCACTGAGGCTGCCACACTACGGGTGAAATGTGCCCTCAGTCCGCTAGGAGCAGATCCACCCGCTGCTTGGTAGGCCCGGATAATGGCCGATCACACCCAATGAGAAACCTCTGGGAGGAGATCGCCTCACCCCGTCGGCATCTATTGCGGCAGATGAATAGGGCATCAGAGCGCCTAAACACAGCCACTCGCAGCAAGACACCGAAGACTCCTCGACGCCAAGAAAGACACTCAGGGCTAGTGGAGAGAGCACAAGCTCACTCGCTCTCTTCGTGGTTGTTAGTGTCAGAAGGAGCGATACCTTGAAGACAAGATATCCAGTGGGACTTGGTCAAGAGGCTAAGGTCGGGCCTGTGAGAGAGTCCAGTACAAACTGGAGATCCCACTTAGGGCTGGAAGGCCTTGCAGGAGGTCGAAGCCTGAAGGCACCCTGTAAGAAAAAACTCACCACAAGAGGGTGGGCGCGAGCCGAAGCACCCTCAACCCGACATTCCTCGTTGCTATGGCTGATGCGAACACTCTCAGTGTCGCCAAAGTCCGTCCGCTATCCAGCAAAAGTTGCAGGAAAGACATGACAGCAGAGACCAAACAGGAGCTGGGGTCCAAGGACCTGTCTGCACACCAGCGGGAGAAAATCCCCTACTTCGAGGCATAAAGCCTGCGTGTCAACGGGGCTGAGGCGTTCTCCAGCGTGTGGAGAACGCGCAGGTAGAAATTCCCGCTCAGCTCGTCCCGTGCAGGAGCCACACTTTGAGAGGCCGGTCCAGGGCAGCGGGGGCCCAAGGTATGGCCCACGGATCCCTGACCACCATGCGCACCAGGGAGTCTGCCGCTACCAGTATTAACCTCAGCGCCTCCCGCCTTGTCCTCCGAACTAAGGGGAGAAGGAGCCGCGGAGGAGGGAAGGCGAACAGTAGTCCGGCCGGCCAACTCAAGTGGGCTAAAGCGTCCGAGCCTAGTGGGGGCAATCCGACGCCCTGAGGGAGAACCAGAGAGGACATCTGAAGTTCTCCTTGCTGGCGAAGAGGTCTGCCACCAGGTGACTGAACCGAGACCATATCTCGGCTCTCCACTGCCTCGGACAGACCCCATTTGTCGTGGACAGCCCCCACCCGACAGTCTGTCCGCTACTGCGTTCATCTCGCCCGGTACATGCTGAGCTCTGAGAGAAAGCAAGTGACGGTCTGCCCACAGCCAAATCTTCTTTGCCACACTCAGAAGGGCTGGGGATCTGGCTCCACCTTGGCGATTTATGTACGCCACGGCGGTGGAGCTGTCGGATAGCACTAGGACGTTGTACGGTGACAGTTGGGGAGAGAGGTGAAGCTTTCGACCCTGTTCCCGCTTGAGGTCTAGCTTGAAACGACCAACCATCTCTGAAGCTCCCTCATATGCAGCAAGCACAGCCGAAATACCGTGTGAGCTGCTGCCATGAGCCCCAGGACGGACATAACAGTGCCTGCTGTCGTCACATGACGCCGAGCTTCCAGCAACTGTGTTGTCAGTCGGAGAATGGGCTGGATACGCACGTCCGGGAGGCGCGCGTATCCCTCCTCCATGTTCAACAGTTCCCCCAGGTAAACTAACTGTTGAACTGGAGTCAGAGCGCTCTTGCTGAGGTTTACCGTGAACCCCAGGGTGGCAATATGGCTCAACACCTTCTGTGAGTGAGTGTAACTTTCTGCCTCTGACCGGGCAAGGATCAACCAGTCGTCCAGATAGGTCAAGATCCTCACCCCACTCACTCTTAATGGCTCCAGTGCCGCCTCCACACACTTGGTGAAGGTCCTGGGTGCCAGAGCATAGCCGAATGGGAACAGAGTGTATTGAAACACATGATTCTCGAGGGCAAAAGCAAGTACTTTTGATGTGAAAGTACGTGTCGGTCAGGTCGATAGATGTCATCCAATCTCCTGGACTAACACCTGTGAGCAGTTTCTTGACCGTCAACATGCGAAACGGGCGGGTAGCTATGAACTTGTTCAAATAGCTGAGGTCCAAAAATGGGCCTCCAACCCCCGGTCTTCTTCGCCACGAGGAAGTACCGGGAGTAAAACCCTGTCATCATCTCGGCTGCAGGGACCAGTTCTACGACCTCCTTCTGCAGCAGAGTAGACACCTCGTTTCTCAAACAGGATAGTTTCTCCTGCTCCGCCATACGCGTCCAGAGAATCCCTGAAAAACGCGGGGGTTGACAGGCAAACTGTAGCGCATAGCCCCGCCTGATTACTTCCCTCTGAGATCTGGAATGAAGTAAAACCAGGCGACTCCAAGCCGAATAATGTTCTGTCAGAACCGCAGCCGTGACGAACTTTGGGTTGTCCTCCGGCCCGCCCCCGCGAACGTCCCAGAGCGGGCCGTAGACGAAAGGGCATCACACAAGCCGCTTCTCCATCTCTTGAATCAACAGAGCATGTACTCGAGCTGGATTCACTAGAACCCTCACTCTCATACATAAAATCCGGCTCTGTGGGAGAAACGCGCAAGTGCACGTGAGAAACCTCAGATGCGTGTCGTGCGTGTTCCCTTTCCCCCCCGTAAGTCTTCCCAGCTCCCCGAGCACTTCTTAGTGTCACCGGAGCTGACAAAACCCGAGATGTGGAGGAATGTGCTGGAGAATTTAACCGGAGCTGATGTGAGTTCAGAACAGGTCGCGCACGCGTCGGCACCGCATCTCTCACCGCGTTCAGTACATTCTCCAGCCCCGCTGGCGGTCCTGACCTGCTCATCACTCGTGAGATCTGACCGCCACGCACCTCTCCAGTTGATCGACCAGACGGGGCGTAAGTTCCTTGCCCTCGCCTGGTCTCAGAACGGCGAGAAAACTTGCGCGTAAAAGTGCTGTGTTGCGTCAGTTCCATGGCGTTTTCTCTTTTACGCCGCCATATGTGACGTCCTCCACGGTGCCAGTGCTTGTTGACAGCGCTGTGGGGGAAGGAACAACCTCCGGTCAACATAGACATGTCCGGACTAGTTCCACTCACTTCAGCTGTCAAGCTGTGTCGGGCACGAGCGCTGGTCGACGCGGGAGTAAACACCGCTGAAGCCGGCACCGCGGACCTCTGCTCACCTGTAAATAAAACACATGTGGTTGGAGTCTGCCCCTCATTCGTGTGGACAGACTCCATTATTACAGTCTCGGCATGACCCGGACGAAGGGGTTTAACACCTCCTTCGAACTGTGTTCTGAGAGGAAACTCTCGCCGTCTATGAACGGCGGAGCATGTTAGCTTAGCATTAGCGGCGAAAGTTTCTAATGACGCCTGTACGTCACACTCACAGGCGGAAACACATGCACACTACTAACATCTCTCTCAGGTGAACCCGTTGAGTGCGCTGCAGGAGGGCCATGTGGCCTGCAAGAGATACTTACCTGATCGCTCTCGCATACCTCATGGTCGACTCCATGCAGCGAATCAGTCGTCCTCCTCGTCGACGTCTGTTCATGATCGAGGGACGACTCAGCTCGACTCATCAGGGTCCAACACGTTGGAACGTGAGCTTGTCGAGTGCACCGCACAGGACTGCCAACATGGCATTAACCTGTCTTGATCATAATCATGATCTCTGAGGCGGCATGGGTCGACAAGCCTCGAACGCTTCCCGTCACTGTCAAAAGCCGTGGGAAGCGCATCATTACATTCCACTGTCAGGAGCTTTCTCGCTGAGTTGTAAAGAAGGAAGTGCAGCGGGTGTTTCCCGCCTTTATAGGAAGTGGACTGCCCCCTGCTGGGTGGCGAGTTCATTAAGCTTTCTCAGAGACGAGGCGGTGCCTCGGGGTAAACCAATAGCGAAGCCGTTAGAGGGCGGAGCACCAATATGAAGTAGAACACAGGACACATACAAACGGAAACACACCTTCAAAATAAAACAAGAAGGACATAAACATGACAAACTCCTTCAGTGCTTTCCCCTCTCTCGACAGTTTCAGGGGTTTCACAGGTACTCGGTCTTTTTCGTCTGTGTACACGTTGAAATGACCACACAATACACTATTATACCCGTCAGTCAACAGTTCTTGTACTTTTTTTTTAAATACTTACTTACCTTTACCAGGGCGGTCTCTGTGCTGTGGTGTTCCCTAAAACCAGACTGAAACTAAAACTAGACTGTAATTTCTGAGGAGACTCCGATCATTTAACATCTGCAGGAAACTCCTCTGGATGTTCTACCAGTCTGTGGTGGCCAGTGTCCTGTTCTATGCTGTGGTGTGTTGGGGTGGGAATGTGTCCAAGACGAGGTCTACAGGTTGGACAGACTGATCGGAAAGGCTGGCTCTGTGGTTGGCATGAAGCTGGACTCACTGGTGACAGTTGCTGAGAGGAGATCATTGAACAAACTACTGTCCATCATGGATGATGACAGTCATCAACTGAACACTGTCATCAGTGAGCAGAGAAGCAGATGCAGCACGAATGCTCCTTCCATGATGCAACACTGATAGACTCAGGGACTCATTCATTCCTCGGGCTATTAAATTGTACAATTCTGTGTTCAGGGGCAGGAGTGGAGTAAAAGTATCTGGATGTTCTGTTCAAGCGTGTTATGTAACGAGTCTGTGAAACTGCCCACAAAGTTATCAATGTCAAGGTGACTATGGGTAGAGACACACTGAGATTAGACATTTTACTGACACTGGAGGAATTGAGTCCTTAAACTTGGTTACGGCACTATCAGACAGACATCTTTTGAGATCCTGCTCTGTAGACTTTGGTCATTTAAGATAAAATCAAAGGTTCTACGTCATTGGTGCTCCGCCCTCCAACGGCTTCGCTATGGGTTTACCCCGAGGCACCGCCTCGTCTCTGAGAAAGCTTAATGAACTCGCCGCCCAGCAGGGGGCAGTACCTTCCTATAAAGGCGGGAAGCACCCGCCGCACTTTCTCCTTTTTCAACTCAGCGAGAAAGCTCCTGACAGTGGAATGTAATGATGGCGAATGAATATTGAAGTGAACCATGTGTGCACGAAGACTCCCTGAAGAGGAGACACACATGTCTGCTTCGTTTTGCCTAGAGGCCCAAATCACACGTGATGATTATGTGGCCTTCCGAGCGCTTCCCACGGCTTTTGACAGTGTTGGGAAGCGTTCGAGGCTTGTCGACCCACGCCGCCTCAGATCATGATTATGATCAACACAGGACTGCCGTGTTGTTTAAGAAAACAACATGGCAGTCCTGTGCGCTGCACTCGACAAGCTCACGTTCCAACGTGTTGGGCCGTGATGAGTCGAGCTGAGTCGTCCATCGGTCATGAACAGATGTCGACGAGGAGGACGACTGGCTCGCTGCATGGAGTCGACCATGGGGTATGCGAGAGCGATCAGGTAAGTATCTCTTGCAGGTCTCATGGCCCTCCTGCAGCGCACTCGACGGGTTCACTTGAGAGGTATTAGTGTGCATGTGGCTCCGCCTGTGAGTGTGACGTATTCACAGGCGTCATTAGAGACTTTCGCCGCTAATGCTAAGCTAACATGCTCCGCCGTTCATAGACGGCGAGAGTTTCCTCTCAGAACACAGTTCGGAGGAGGTTTTAAACCCCTTCGTCCGGGTCATGCCGAGACTGTAATAACAGAGTCTGTCCACACGAATGAAGGGCAGACTCAACCATGTGCTTTGTTTCCAGATAAGCAAATGTCCACGAGACCGGCTTGATCAGCTGTGTTTACTTCACTTCCGTGTTGACATGCGCTGACGGGGTTTGACCGCCGATGAGCGTTGTCAAAAAAATCCCGGCGCCATGGATGACGTCACGTTTGGCGGAGAAACGTCATGGATGACGTCACGTTGGCGGAGAAACGTCATGGATGACGTCACGTTTGGCGGAGAAACGCGATGGAACGGACGCACCATTGAGAGGAATGGCCCGGCAGGAGGCGGCGCAGCTCCGCCATCACCTGCATGGGCGTGATGACGAGGCGCGACGGGGATACGCGGAGAAGATCCCGTTCGTCGGCCTGATAAGCAAATGTCCACGAGACCGGCTTAATCAGCTGTGTTTACTTCCGTGTTGACATGCGCTGACGGGGTTTGACCGCCGATGAGCGTTGTCAAGAAAATCCCGGCGCCATGGATGACGTCACGTTTGGCGTGATGACGATGCGCGACGGGGATACGCGGAGATGGAGATCCCGTTCGTCGGCATCATCATCTGGTGCTGGGGGGAAGCGTCACCAGAGACCAGCCCCCCCAGCAGCACCAACAACATCGGCAACAGCGGCGGCGTGCGACGAGTGAGCGTCGCCAAGATCAGCAGCGCGAGCCGGGGAGCCAGCAGCCGCAGCAGAGTCGACGGCCGAGGGCTCCTCCCCCTCCCTATTCATTCAAGGGAATGTGTCGGGAATAAAACAAGAGAACGTATGACGTTCTGTGGTTCGTTCTGAGAGAGATGTTGGTAGCGTGCATGTGTTTCCGCCTGTGAGTGTGACGTATTCACAGGCGTCATTAGAAACTTTCGCCGCTAATGCTAAGCTAACATGCTCCGCCGGTCATAGACGGCGTGATTTTCCTCTCATAACACAGTCCGAAGGAGGTTTTAAACCCCTTCGTCCGAATCATACCGAGACTGCAATAACGGAGTCTGTCCACACGAATGAGGGGCAGACTCCAACCACATGTGTTTTGTTTACAGACGAGCAGAGGTCCGCGAGACCGGCTGAATCAGCTGTGTTTACTTTCGCGTTGACCAGCGCTCGTGCCTGAGGTGAGTGGAACTTGTCCGGACTTGTCTATGTTAACCGGAGGTTGTTCCTTCCCCCACAGCGCTGTCTACAAGCACTGGCACCGTGGAGTACGTCACGTTTGGCGGCGGAGAAACGCCATGGAACTGACGCAACATGGTGTTTTTACGCGCGAGTTTTTTCGCCGTTCTGAGACCAGGCGAGGGCGAGGAACTTCCGTCCCGTCTGGTCGATCAACTGGAGAGGTGCGTGGCGGTCGGATCTCACGAGTGACGAACAGGTCGGGACCGCCAGCGGGGCTGGAGAATGTACGGGACCGGGTGAGTGATGCGGTGCCGACGCGCGCGCGACCTAACTCACTTCAGCTCCGGGTTAATTCTCCAGCGCTTTCCTCCACATCGCGGGTTTTGTCAGCTCTGGTGACACTAAGAAGTGCTCAGGGAGTTGGGAAGACTTCCGGGGGGGGAAGGGAACACGCACGACGCGCATCTGAGGTGTCTCACGCGCACTTGCGCGCTTCTCCCACAGAGCCGGCTTTTATGTATGAGAGTGGGGGTTCTAGTGAATCCAACTCGAGTACATGCTCTGTGGATTCAAGAGATAGAGACGCGGCTTGTGTGATGCCCTTTCGTCTACGGCCCGTCCTTGGGGGGCGGGCCGGAGGACTACCCAAGGTTCGCCAGGGCTGCGGTTCTGACAGAACATTATTCGGCTTGGAGTCGCCTGGTTTTACTTCTAGGACCCATTTGGCTGGGGGGAGTAATCAGGCGGGGCTATGCGCTACAGTTTGCCTGTCAACCCCCGCGTTTTTCAGGGATTCTCTGGACGCGTATGGCGGAGCAGGAGAAACTATCCTGTTTGAGAAACGAGGTGTCTACTCTGCTGCAGAAGGAGGTCGTAGAACTGGTCCCTGCAGCCGAGATGATGACAGGGTTTTACTCCCGGTACTTCCTCGTGGCGAAGAAGACCGGGGGTTGGAGGCCCATTTTTGGACCTCAGCTATTTGAACAAGTTCATAGCTACCCGCCCGTTTCGCATGTTGACGGTCAAGAAACTGCTTCAGGTGTATGTCCAGGAGATTGGATGACATCTATCGACCTGACCGACGCGTACTTTCACATACCGATAGTCAAGAGACATCGAAAGTACTTGCGTTTCGCCCTCGAGGGTCGGGTGTTTCAGTACACTCGACTTCCGTTCGGCTACTCTCTGGCACCCAGGACCTTCACCAAGTGTGTGGAAGCGGCAGTGGAGCCTTTGAGAGTGAGTGGGGTAAGGATCTTGACCTATCTGGACGACTGGTTGATCCTTGCCAGGTCAGAGGCAGAAAGTTACGCTCACACACAGAAGGTGTTGAGCCATATTGCCACCCTGGGGTTCACAGTGAACCTCAGCAAGAGCGCTCTGACTCCAGTTCAACAGTTAGTTTACCTGGGGGTACTGTTGAACTAGGAGGAAGGATACGCGCGCCTCCCGGACGTGCGTATCCAGCCCATTCTCCGACTGACAACACAGTTGCTGGAAGCTCGGTGTCACGTGACAACAGCAGGCACTGTTATGTCCCTCCTGGGGCTCATGGCGGCAGCCCACACGGTTGTTCGGCTGGGCTTGCTGCACATGAGGGAGCTTCAGAGATGGGTTGGTCGTCTCAAGCTAGACCTCAAGCGGGAAAGAGGTCGGAAAGTGCGCCTTCCCGCTCGGGTTTTGCAGGACATCCAGTTTTGGAACTCTCACGCCAACCTCAGGCGGAGAGTTCCATTGGGTTGCGTCCTTCGTTACACTCAAGTGTTTACAGACGCTTCCCTGACAGGTTGGGGAGGCACCTCGGGTCAGGCCTACGCCAGTGGGGTCTGGAGCAGTCCGGTGCTCAGACACATAAACTGGCTAGAGCTGAAGGCGATTCACAATGTCCTGCTTCACCTCTCTCCCCAACTGTCACGGTCCAACGTCCTAGTATTTTCAGACAGCTCCACCGCCGTGGCGTACGTAAATCGCCAAGGTGGAGTCAGATCCCCAGCCCTTCTGTGTGTGGCAAGGAAGATTTGGCTGTGGGCGGACTGTCACCTGCTTTCGCTCAGAGCCCAGCACGTCCCGGGCGAGCTGAATGCAGTAGCGGACAGACTGTCGAGGGGGGCCGTCCAGGACGAATGGGGTCTGTCCGAGGCAGTGGCAAGCGAGATCTGGTCTCAATTCGGTCACCCGGTTGCAGACCTCTTCGCCAGCAAGGAGAACTTCAAATGCTCTTTGGTTCTCCCTCAGGGCTTCGGATCGCCCCCCACTAGGCGTGGACGCTTTAGCCCATTCGAGGTGGCCGGTCGGTCTGCTGTTCGCCTTCCCTCCTCCGCGGCTCCTTCTCCCCTTGATTCGGAGGACGAGGCGGGGGGGGCTGAGGTTAATTCTAGTGGCACCAGACTCCCCGGGGGCGCTCTGGTTCCCAGAGCTGGTGCGCATGGCGGTCGGGGCCCCGTGGGCCATCCCTTGGGGCCCCGCTGCCCTGTGTCAGGCGGGGGGGGACACTGACAGCGCCCCCGGTGCTGGGCCGGCCTCTCAAGGTGTGGCTCCTGCACGGGACGAGCTGATCGGGACCTTGGACCCGGACGTTCTCCACACACTGGAGAACGCCCGGCTTTATGCCTCAAGTGGGGGATATTCTCCCGCTGGTGTTCAGACAGGTCCTTGGACCCCAGCTCTTGCTTGGTCTCCGCTATCCTGTCTTTCCTGCAACATTTGCTGGATAACGGGCGGACTGTGGCGACACTGAGAGTGTTCGCATCAGCCATAGCGACGAGGCATGTCGGTTTGAGGGTGCTTCGGTTCGCGCCCACCCCTTGGTGGCGCGTTTCCTGCGGGGTGCCTGCAGGCTTCGACCTCCTGCAAGGCCTTCCAGCCCTCAGTGGGATCTCCAGTTGGTACTGGACTCTCTCACAGGCCCGGCCTTCGAGCCTCTTGACCAAGTCCCACTGGAAATCTTGTCTTTCAAGGTATCGCTCCTTCTGGCACTAACAACCACGAAGAGAGCAAGTGAGCTTTGTGCCCTCTCCATTAGCCCTGAGTGTCTTTCCTTTGGCGTCGAGGAGTCTTCGGTGTCTTTTTGTCCTAACCCAGCGTTCCGCCCGAAGATTCTGAGTTCCTTGTTCCGGGCGACGACCTTCACGCTGCGGGCCTTTCACCCGCCGCCTCACTCGGACCCGGGTCAGGAACATCTCCACCTGTTGTGTCCAGTGAGGGCGTTGGCCTGTTACTTGCGGCGGGTGGCCGAGTTTAGGCGCTCTGATGCCCTTTTTTGTCTGCCACGGTAGATGCCGGCGGGGAGAGGCGGTCTCCCCCCAGAGGTTCTCTCATTGGGTGAGATCGGCCATTATCCGGGCCTACCGAGCAGCGGGTGGATCCAGCGGTCTGAGGGCACATTCCACCCGTGGCGTGGCAGCCTCAGTGGCTCTTTTTGCGGGGTGTGGCAGCAGAGGATATCTGCTCTGCTGCCTCTTGGTTGTCCACGTCTACCTTCGCTAAGGCCTATCTCCTCGACGTAACGGCGGGATCAGTAGCTCATACTGTTTTGAGCGCTGTTGTGCCCCCCTCAGGGCCCACGGCTCAAGTGGGTTTGGACCCTGGGCCGGCGGGGCCCTAGTGATGCTGCTCCAGGAGCGGCGTCCAGCTGGGGGTACATTTATCCCGTCAGGCTTCGCCTTTTGGGTAAACCCATAGCGAAGCCGTTGGAGGGCGGAGCACCAATGACGTAGAACCCCTGAGTTATCTATCATAACCTCAGGTTCTACGAGTTGGTGCGAAGCCCTCCAACCTCGTCGCCCAGCGGCCGCCCTTCTCGCTGAGTTTTCAGTTGGAGAAAGTGCGGCGGGTGCTTCCCGCCTTTATAGGAAGGTACTGCCCCCTGCTGGGTGGCGAGTTCATTAAGCTTTCTCAGAGACGAGGCGGTGCCTCGGGGTAAACCCATAGCGAAGCCGTTGGAGGGCTTCGCACCAACTCGTAGAACCTGAGGTTATGATAGATAACTCAGGGGTTATTAATTGATCGTCAGAAAGAAGTGAATTCTGAGGAGAGACAATAACATTTTTAATTTCAAGTCCGTATGTTAGGACAAGATCTAATGGGTGCTTGAAACAGTGAGTCGGTTCATGTACATACTGAGAGAAACCAAATGACTCGCTAAGCTATCATGGACCAGTAACACAGCGAGACACGGTCTTTTCTTACTCACCTGAGAACACACTCACCTGACAACACACTCACCTGAGCACAACTCCCGACATCGTTGTCATCATAGAGACTCACATTTTTTTACACACACGTCACTCGCGTCTCTTCTTCTGTCAATCACTCTCTGGGGCTTTCCCTCGTCACTGCACTGCCTCCTCCTGGACAACAACGGAAATACAACTCACTCTGACTTCTATCACTGAAGGTAGCAAATCACATTCACGCTTACTGGGGAGTACTTTTCATCATCCAATCAGTGACACCGAAGTTTCTATGTTGAAATTTAAGTAAAAATAAATTCAAGCGTTCAAAATATTGATTTAATTACTAAATAAAAAATTAATTCATATTACAAGACACAAATAACTTGATAAAGTTATACAAAAAAATATTAAATGATTACAAAAAACTTTTCAATAAAACATGTTTAACATATAAATATTTATTCCGTTGAATATTCTGATGACACTGATATACTTTTATAATTCTGCAGGACTTATATTTAAGTATCTTAACATGAGATGAAAAACACAACAGAGTTATTTATGAATAAAAAATTATTTTTGATGTTATTAAAATGTTTAAACCGAGATTAATAGACGTGACTGTCTCATCTTCATTAATGAGCTTCATGTTGGGGTCGCGGGGGCAGCAGCTCCATCAGAGAGGTCTCAGTCTCTACCGTGGTCTCCTCCCTGTGGGACATGAACACCTCACCAGATAGTATGTTAGAAATTATGAAAAATTATTCATAATAGATTATTTCACATCTAATCTTACACTTATCACCCTTAAATAATTCTTAAATAAATTCAATACTCTTCAACTGACAGGCTCCATGAAGATCCCCTGAGTTATCAACATAATCTCAGGTTCTACGAATCTGTGCGAAGCCCTCTAACCGCTCCGCTATTGGTTTATCCTCGAGGCCTCGCCTCGTCTCTGAGAAAGCTTAAAGAACTCGCCACCGAGCAGGGGGCAGTCCACTTCCTATAAAGGCGGGAAATACCCGCCGCACTTCTTCCGACTGAAAACTCAGCGAGAAAAGCGGCTGCGGGGCGACGAGGTTAGAGGGCTTCGCACCAATTCGTAGAACCTGAGATTATGAAGATAACTCAGAGGTTCTACTTCATATTGGTTCTCCGCCCTCTAACCGCTTCGCTATTGGTTTAAACCTGAGGCGAAGCCCGACGGGATCAATGTACCCCCAGCTAGACGCCGCTCCTGACAGCAGCATCACTAGGGCCCCGCTGGCCCAGGATCCAAATCCATTGGGGCCGTGGGCCTCGGGGGAATGGAATCGCTCAAAAACTATGAGCTACTGATCCTGTCGCCATGTCGAGGAGATAGGCTCTAGAACAAAGACTGAGGTGGACGCCCAAGAGGCTCCCAAGAAAACACCCCGCAAAAGAGCCACTGAAGCTGCCACACCACGGGTGAAATGTGCCCCTAATTCGCTAGGAGCAGATCCACCCGCTGTCTGGTAGGCCTGGATAACATCTACCGTGGCAAAAGAAAAAGGGATCAGAGCGGCCGAATGAGTCCAGCTGGAGATCCCCACCGAGGACTGGAAGGCCTCACAGGAAATGGAAGCCTGTAGGCTCCAGTAAGAAACGCACCACTGGAGGGTAGGTACGCGCCGAAGCATCCGACGTGCCTTGTTTCTATGGCTGATGCGAACACTCAGTGTCACCACAGTCCGTCTGTTATCCAGCGATGCTGCAGGAAAAACAGGACAGCAAAGACCAATCAGGAGTTGTAGTCCAGAGAACTTTCTGCACACCAGTGAGAGAACATCCCTCATTTGTAGTCATAAGCCTACGTGTAGACGGGGGGCCCAGGCATTCTCCAGCGTGTGGAGAACGTCCGGGTCCAGAGTCCCCCTCAGCTTGTCCCATGTAAGAGCCACACTTTGAGAGACAGACCCGGCACAAGGGGTGCCGTTAGAGTCCCCCCTGCCCGGGGAGTACGGCGCCACCACCATTAACCTCAGACTCCCCAGCTTCGCTCCTCCAAACAAGGGGAGGAGTCGCCGCAAAGGAGGGAAGGCAAACAGTAGCCGGCCAGCCAACTTAAGTGGGCCAAACATCCACGCCTAGTGGGGGGCGATCAGAGGCCCTGAGGGAGAACCAAAGAAGACATTTGAAGTTCTCCTTTTTGGCGTAGAGGTCCACCATTGTGTGACCGAACCAAGACCACATCTTGGCATCCACGACTCGGACAGACCCCATTCGTCCTGGACAGCCCCCCTTGACAGTCTGTCTGCTACTACATTCAGCGCACCCGGCACATGCTGAGCTCTGAGAGAGAGCAGGTGACGGTCTGACCACAGCCAAATCTTCTTTGCCAAACTCAGAAGGGCTGGGGATCTTACTCCACGTACGCCACCGGTGGAGCTGTCTGATAGCTCTAGGACGTTGGACTGTGACAGTTGGGGAGAGAGGTGAAGCAGGACGTTGTGAATTGCTTTCAACACTAGCCTCCTTCTGAGGTTGGTTAGAGAGTTCCAAAAAACTTGATGTCCTGCAAAACCAAAGCGGGAAGGCTCACTTTTCGACGACGAAAGGGCATCACAAGAGTCGCATCTCCCTCAGATGCGTCTTGTATGTACCCTCTTCCCCCCGGAAGTCTCCCCAGCTCCCCGAGCACTCCTTAGTGTCATCGGAGCTGACGAAACACGATGTGGAGGGATGTGCTGGAGAATTTATCCAGAGCTGATGTGAGTTCAGAACAGAAAACCCTGCGCGTAAAGGTTCCATGGTGCGTCTGTTCCATGGCGTTTCTCTGCCGCCAAACGTCTCTGACGCCATCCATGGCGCCGGGATTTTTTGACAACGCTGTGAGGGGAGGAACAACCTCCGGTCAACATCGACATGTCCGGTCTATTTTCACTTACCTCATCAGCTGTCAAACCCCATCAGACCAGCGCATGTCAACACGGAAGTGAAGTAAACACAGCTGATTAAGCCGGTCTCGTGGACATTTGCTTATCTGGAAACAAACACACGTGTTTGGAGTCTGACCCTCATTCGTGTGGAAAGACTCTGTTATTACAGTCTCGGCATGACCCGGACGAAGGTGTTTAAAACCTCCTTCGAACTGTGTTCTGAGAGGAAACTCTCGCCGTCTATGAACGGCGGAGCATGTAAGCTTAGCATTAGCGGCGAAAGTTTCTAATGACGCCTGTGAATACGTCACACTCACAGGCGGAAACACGTGCACACTACTAACATCTCTCTCAGGTGAACCCGTCGTGTGCGCTGCAGGAGGGTGTAGTAATTATATATGCCTTATAAAAAGGTTTATTTTCAGAACATCTAAGTTCTGGTCGATTTAACTTTAAAATTGCCTCTAGGTAAAATTTACCTGAAGTTGGAGCACCACCCTTTGTTTTATAGTACTAAGGGAAACTATTAAATTTACATGGATAATAATTAATTAATTGGCCTAATTAATTAACTATGAAACACTGGTTTTAATCAATCTCATTTACTAAAGTTACTACTTGTTGTCGTGATTATCTGTTCTCTGGTCTTTCTGCTGAGTTGTAAAGGAGGAAGTGCGGTGGGGGTTTCCTGCCTTTATAGGAAGTGGACTGAACCCAGCTGGGTGGTGAGTTCATTAAGCTTTCTCAGAGACGAGGCAGGTCCTCGAGGATAAACCAATAGCGAAGCGGTTAGAGGGCGGAGCACCAATATGAAGTACAACTCTGCACCGATCTTTCTGTCACACCTTATTGTCCCCTCACTCGTAAACAAGAGCCCAAGATTAAGACACAAGGTGATGTTTTGTTAGTATATTAAAAAGAAAGAAAAATAAATCATATCTTAATTCACAACTAATGTTACATTTATCACCTAAATAATTCTTAAATTAATTTATTGCTCTTAAATATTTTGTATATATATATTTATTTTATTGATAAAAACATTTTCTTTTCTGTAAATTTGAAATAAAGCTAGTTTTACTCAAACCTTTAGGTTGATTTTATTCCTCAAATCGTATATTAAAAACTATTGTTTTATTTTAATTAGTTTTCTTATTTTAAATCAAATCACAAATGTGTTAAATGTTTTTACTCAATTTTTTTGTAGATGAAACATAAACCTTTTATATAAATACCTCTATCTAGTGGTCAGATGGAGCTACAACACCAACAATGATCAACTCTAAATAATTAGTTAGAATATTAAAGTATATAAATTAATCTGTGGAGAAAATTTATCTCAACATAAAAGGATGACGTCACAGCAACAAAGTTACATTAACAAGTCAATTCATATATCGAAGGATTTAAGATAATAAGATATTTTTTTTTGTTGCAGATGAAACATAAACCTTTGAGTTTTGTATAAATACCACCATCTAGTGGCCTTATGGAGCTACAACATCAACAATGATCAACCCTAAATAAATAGATCGATAAAACTTTATTGATCTCTCAGGAGGTCTACTTCGGGTAATTGTAAACAAAGTTTCTATAAAAAGAAAGTACAAGATGACACAATCTAACGATAAAGATCAAAGACAAATAACATATAATAAAAATAAGTTAAAATCTTAAAGTATATAAATTGATCTGTGGAGAAAAGTAATCTCAACACGGATGACGTCACAGCAACATTCATTTATCGAACGATTTAATATAATTAGATATTGTTTTAGTTTCAGATACAATTGAGATTATATTATTATTAAATCGTTTATAATATTAAAAATGTTAAATAATAGTTAAAGTATTTCAATTCATCTGTGGAGAAAATGTATCTCAACATAAAAGGATGACGTCACAGCAACAAAGTCACACTAACAAGTTAAATCTCATTTATTATAATAAGATATTGTTTTAATTTATGATAAAATAAAACGTATCTTGAAATATCTCCAGTTATTTATTTCATCTACCGAGAGGCTCCATGTTGAGTGACGTCACTTCCCTCAACGACAAAAGCGCTTTATTTAAAAAGTATGAAACTGTAAATAAATACAAAGAATTCTGAACATTTTATTTGTTATTTTGAGTAAATAATTTTTAAATATCTCCAGTTATTTATTTCCATCTACCGAGAGGCTCCACGTCGAGTGACGTCACTCGTGCGACACTCAAAAGCGCGCGTCCGCCCGTCAGTCCTCGCCGGGTGCGGTGGCGCGCATCTGTAATCCAAGTCACTGGGAGGCTGAGTCTGGCGGATCGTTTGAACTCAGGAGATCTGAGCTGCAGCGGACTATGTCGATCGGGTGTCCGCACTAAGCTCGGTATCGATATGGTGCTTCCGGGGGAGCTCGGAACCACCAGGTCGTCTAAGGAGGGGTGCACCGGTCCAGGTCGGAAACGGAGCAGGTCAAAGCCCCCGTGCCGCTCAGTAGTGGGATCGCGCCTGTGAATAGACGCTGTAGTGCAGCCTGAGTAACACAGCGAGACACAGTCTTTTGACTCACCTGAGCGCACACTCACCTGACGACACACACTCACCTGACGACACACTCACCTGAGCACAACTCACCTTTTTCTTACACACACGTCACTCACTTCTCTTATGCTGTCAATCACTCTCTCTCTGTTGCTTTCTCTCGTCACTGCACTGCCTCCTCCTGGACAATAATGGAACTACGACCCACTCTGACTTCTATCACTGAAGGTAGCCAATACACATCCACGCTTACTGCCGCGAGGACGTTTCATCATCCAATCAGGGCTTTTATCACAGTGACACCATTATACCCATAGACGTCTATATAGAGTATAGTTTACATGTTATACTGACATTTCTACATTGAAGTATTCCCAATTAAATGGCTGCCTTTCAATATTCAAAATATTTATTTAATTACTATATACACATTTTGAATATTCTGTAAGGAAACTTTACTGTAATCAATCATCTAGATTTAACACACATTTCAAATAATCACTTGATTAACTGATAATCTTACATATGTAATTCATATTAAATAATCCTATTCTTGCATTGCATTCACTTAAACTAAACTCAGGTTCACAACTCACAGGCCGAGGTCACAAAGCCTCACACACACAGAAAGACAAACAATCCAAGATTCCAGGAATTCAGTGTGAACCTGTTTGAGAACTCACACTGAAAGACACAACAGTCCAGTAAGTTGCTGGGAACAAACTCTCTCTACAAAACAACAACCTTCAGTAAGTTTCCACTACGATCACGTGCGACCGGCCATCTTAGAATCAAGTGACAAGTACAGTTACTGACCAATCCTACATTCACATTTGACTAGAGGCGTTAACCTGAATATTCTACTATAAAGATCCACCATTTTGTCTGATCTTTGTGTTCTTTCGAAGACGCTAGCGCCCGTGTTCACGTAAGTTTGTCTCTGAATTTTGCATAATTCACTGAACTAGCATTTTTCTTAAACTCATCCATGTGTCTGTCCTTCATTCCATCACCACATATGAGGCTGGGGAAGGGTCGGTTCATAGGAACACAAAAACCCCTAAAAACTTGGTGCACGTGACCCTTGGCGTGGACTGATGGTTTGAAGGCCTTTTGGATTCCGAGACGAACTCTGAGCTGATTGTTCTCCAGGCAACCAGGCCATGGCAACTATACCTTACTTCAAGAATCAGGTGAGAAAGATTTTATCTTATTTTCTACATAGATTTTATAATCTATAATCTAAAGTTAAGTTTATATTTGGTTAGGAAAAGATTACATATATATTTTATATTAGTTTTGGTTGGCTGGAAGAATAAACGTAAGTCTCTGGTTCTGTCACAAATTTAGATTATAATTTTCAATAGTGCTTTATCAAGCTGGTGCTCGTTTTTGGGGGTATTGCATGGTCAGTTGTTGTTTTTTGTTGTATTAAGTGTAGACCACATTATCGTGTCCTGGGTTTTGAAGAAAAAAAGTTGTGAAGTTTGAAGAAAAAACGTTGTGAAGTTTTGAAGAAAAAACGCTGATTAGAATTGAAGTTGAATTGATAGGCAGAGGAGACACAACCTGGTAACCCTTGGGAATTCAGAGTAGGGGTGGAAGTATAAGTGGCTCCCTCTAGGGGCGTCTGACATTATTAATTTCAGATTCTTAAACTAGTTAGGATGCTTGGCCTATGGTTGATTATGGTAGACGTACCTTTTCGGTAAGCCGAGTAGCTATCATAAATTTGGGGATATGTGGGATTTGAGAGGCTCTCCCAGTATCCTGTACTCCAGTAAGTTGCTGGGAACAAACAATATACACATAACTTAATACACTTCTAAAAAAACAATCATCCATCGTCATCCACTTATCCTTCGCCGGGTCGCGGGGACAGCAGCTTTAAAAGCGAGCACCAAACACTCTTCTCCCTCGAGCAACATCTTCCAGCTCTGACTGATGGATCCAGAGACGCTCCAGTGAAGAGATCAAATCTCTCAACCTGGTCCTGGGTCGACCCCTTGGTCTCCTCCCAGCTGGACACTCATGGAACACCTCCAAAGGGAGGCGTCCAGGGGGCATCCTTAAGAGATGAACCACCGGTCGAAGGAAAATCATTTCAGCCGCTTGTATCCAAGATCTCGTTCTCTCTGTCACATTAATTATATGCACTTTTTAAAATATTATGTATTTATAGATACATTGCACTATTTTTTACTTATTTATACATTAATTATATTCAACATTTAAAGCATTTATTTATTCTATTTATATTATATTGAACTATTTATAACTTTATAAATTTATATTTATAAAATCACTCTCAGTTAGAGATGTGCATTTCTGAGGGCGCCACTGCGCATGCTCGTATGAGTACTGTTATTGTGTTAATCCTGTGACACACACACCCTGAAATTAAATCGCATTCATTCAACACAAAAGGGTTTGAACCATCATGATTGGCTGGTAAGGAACGTCCTGATTGGATGAAAAGTCCTCGCGGCAGTAACGTTCAGGGATAGAAGTCAGAGTGAGTTGTAGTTCCGTTGTTGTCCAGGAGGAGGCAGTGCAGTGACGAGAGAAAGCCACAGCAGAGTGATTGACAGAAGAGATGTGAGTGACGTGTGTAAGAAAAAGGTGAGTCTCTATGATGAAGATGATGTCGGGAGTTGTGCTCAGGTGAGTGTGTTGTCAGGTGAGTGTGTTGTCAGGTGAGTGTGTCATCAGGTGAGTCAAAAAGACTGTTGCTGTGTGTCTCAAATCGCATACTACTATTAGTATACTAGAGTATACTCAGTTTAGTGTACGTACTAACTAGTACGCAAATTCTCCACAGATCATATGTCTCAAATCAAACACTGACGCTACACACTAACAGGAAAGTACTATAAGTGTAAGTTGTAGAAGTAAGTAGAAGTAGAAGCAGTAGTATAATTAGTAGTGAAAGTACAATTAGAAGTAGTAAAAGCATCAGTATAACTATAAGTAGTAGAAGCAGTAGTATAATTAGCATTAAAAGTACAATTAGAAGTAGTGTAAGTAGTAGAAGGAGTAGTACATTAGTAGTAAAGTACAATTAGAAGTAGTAGAAGTAGATATAAGGTCAGACAGGTAGATTAGAGTGTGTGTGTGTGTGTGTGTGTGTGTGTGTGTGTGTGTCCGTGTGTTTATGTGTGAGTGTGTATGTGTGTGAGTGTGTGTGCATGTGTGAGTGTGTTTGCATGTGTGAGTGTGTGTGTATGCATAGAAAGAACAAATGAATATCCGAGATCGAGCAAACACAAGTTGTTTAAATACACAGAAACATGGAACATAGTTATGGTGTATTATTTGTACTTTTTAATTAGAATTGGATACGACGGAAAATATCAGTTAAGAAAGAAACAGAAAAAATATGTTTCTGGCGGCGGTTCTTTGGCTTCTTCCGAGCTACACACACAGTCCAGCTAATGTCGACCAGCTGTACAAGAAACATCAGCTACACACACTGATGTCGACCAGCTGTACAAGAAACATCAGCTACACACACTGATGTCGACCACCAGTACAAGAAACATCAGCTACACACACTGATGTCGACCAGCTGTACAAGAAACATCAGCTACACACACTGATGTCGACCAGCCGTACAAGAAACATCAGCTACACACACTGATGTCGACCAGCTGTACAAGAAACATCAGCTACACACACTGATGTCGACCAGCCGTACAAGAAACATCAGCTACACACACTGATGTCGACCAGCTGTACAAGAAACATCAGCTACACACACTGATGTCGACCAGCCGTACAAGAAACATCAGCTACACACACTGATGTCGACCAGCTGTACAAGAAACATCAGCTACACACACTGATGTCGACCAGCCGTACAAGAAACATCAGCTACACACACTGATGTCGACCAGCCGTACAAGAAACATCAGCTACACACACTGATGTCGACCAGCCGTACAAGAAACATCAGCTACACACACTGATGTTGACCAGCCGTACAAGAAACATCAGCTACACACACTGATGTCGACCAGCCGTACAAGAAACATCAGCTACACACACTGATGTCGACCAGCAGTACAAGAAACATCAGCTACACACACTGATGTCGACCAGCTGTACAAGAAACATCAGCTACACACACTGATGTCGACCAGCTGTACAAGAAACATCAGCTACACACACTGATGTCGACCAGCCGTACAAGAAACATCAGCTACACACACTGATGTCGACCAGCCGTACAAGAAACATCAGCTACACACACTGATGTCGACCAGCCGTACAAGAAACATCAGCTACACACACTGATGTCGACCAGCCGTACAAGAAACATCAGCTACACACACTGATGTCGACCAGCCGTACAAGAAACATCAGCTACACACACTGATGTCGACCAGCCGTACAAGAAACATCAGCTACACACACTGATGTCGACCAGCCGTACATGAAACATCAGCTACACACACTGATGTCGACCAGCCGTACAAGAAACATCAGCTACACACACTGATGTCGACCAGCCGTACAAGAAACATCAGCTACACACACTGATGTTGACCAGCTGTACAAGAAACATCAGCTACACACACTGATGTCGACCAGCCGTACAAGAAACATCAGCTACACACACTGATGTCGACCAGCCGTACAAGAAACATCAGCTACACACACTGATGTCGACCAGCCGTACATGAAACATCAGCTACACACACTGATGTTGACCAGCCGTACAAGAAACATCAGCTACACACACTGATGTCGACCAGCCGTACAAGAAACATCAGCTACACACACTGATGTTGACCAGCTGTACAAGAAACATCAGCTACACACACTGATGTCGACCAGCCGTACAAGAAACATCAGCTACACACACTGATGTTGACCAGCTGTACAAGAAACATCAGCTACACACACTGATGTCGACCAGCCGTACAAGAAACATCAGCTACACACACTGATGTCGACCAGCCGTACAAGAAACATCAGCTACACACACTGATGTCGACCAGCCGTACAAGAAACATCAGCTACACACACTGATGTCGACCAGCTGTACAAGAAACATCAGCTACACACACTGATGTCGACCAGCCGTACAAGAAACATCAGCTACACACACTGATGTCAACCAGCTGTACAAGAAACATCAGCTACACACACTGATGTCGACCAGCCGTACAAGAAACATCAGCTACACACACTGATGTCGACCAGCCGTACAAGAAACATCAGCTACACACACTGATGTCGACCAGCTGTACAAGAAACATCAGCTACACACACTGATGTCGACCAGCCGTACAAGAAACATCAGCTACACACACTGATGTCGACCAGCCGTACAAGAAACATCAGCTACACACACTGATGTCGACCAGCCGTACAAGAAACATCAGCTACACACACTGATGTCGACCAGCTGTACAAGAAACATCAGCTACACACACTGATGTCGACCAGCCGTACAAGAAACATCAGCTACACACACTGATGTCGACCAGCCGTACAAGAAACATCAGCTACACACACTGATGTCGACCAGCCGTACAAGAAACATCAGCTACACACACTGATGTCGACCAGCCGTACAAGAAACATCAGCTACACACACAGATGTCGACCAGCCGTACAAGAAACATCAGCTACACACACTGATGTCGACCAGCCGTACAAGAAACATCAGCTACACACACTGATGTCAACCAGCCGTACAAGAAACATCAGCTACACACACAGTCCAGCTGATGTTTCTTGTACAGCTGGTCGATTCAACGACATGATTTTTTCTGGCTTTAATTCGAGCGGCAAGGAAGTCCAACGATCTTTGACCTTTGTTTTCCGGCGCTGAACATTCCTACCAGTTCCTCGGCATCGATATTGTTTGAACGAGTTCCTCGCTGAAGATCCTCCGTGATGTCAAAATATATTTTGTACTGTCTTTTGAGGACAGAAATCACATGAAATACTTTTCAGCGTTCCATGAAACATCTGTGTATCGACTGGTCCAGACCTCAGTTCCTCAAGAGTGGAGTCTGTGTCCCGAGACAAGATAACGGATCCTCAACACACACTTTCAAGACTTCAACACCCGTTTTTCTGGATACCCTGTGGATGGTCTCGGAATCGGCAGATGTATATAAAAAACTTGCATCCACAGTTTTACACGTTATTCCTAAAGTTTGGAACTCCATGATGACCATGTCCTTTTCAAAGTCCTTCTTAATGCACGCCTGCAAACCACCACATGACAGTCGCAGTAGAAAAAACGTGAAGGAAACTCAAAATGTTCAGTTTACCGGCGATATGAAGAAGAATACGTGATCTATTACCACGGTAACGAGGTATTATACCTTTAGGCCTTTATTTTCTAAGAATATAGAGAATCCCTTTGGGTCACCCTTTCTGTACTTGTACCTTATTTATATTTATCTCATTATATATATATTTTTTAAATGATTTGTGTCAATCAATAAAATAGTTCATAAAATTGATTGAACAGAATAAGATATATTTTATGAGCGTAAACAAGCCAGATTTTGTAAAATAAAAATATACGTTTTTTTTCTCACCAGTGTATAAACACACACTCAACAATCACATACGTTTTCTGCTTTGTTTCCATGACTGTTACGACGTAAATCAATAAAACGTATGTGTTTTTGTGTCAAATATATATATATTTATATGTATATGCGCTATAGTTATGTACTTATAACTTAAGTATAATTTGTTTAAATGTAAAACAGTGGATACAAAAAAGGGAGTTGATAGAAGAAAGTGATTCTTTCAAATGATTTCATATATTGAACATGTATTTTATAATTACTGCAGTACTTTTGACAAGACATCAGGCAAACATCACTCATAGTACACACATAGAAACTACATGACAAAATTCACAAAAACACATTAAAACATGAAATGTTTGACCCCTGACCCTTCAGAAGTGCACCAGTGTGAGGAGATCCTGGGAAGTAGGAAAATCCAGAGAAGAGACGAATGAGACGCACCTGCCGCCAATCAAAGTGGTCCAGAGGAAGCAGTCCAAGGAGCTCCCGGGTCCACAGGTGGGCGCTCCTCTTCCTGAGATCCTGCCCATGCTCTTCGTCTCAGCTCTTGGCTCACCAGGGCACCAGGACGGTTCCTTGGGTCAACCCCGAGCACTTCAGTCAGGGCTACATGCCTCTGGTGCACTCGCAGCTGCGCCTGGACCCGGAGCTCTTCAAGGACCAGGTCCGTGTTCCGCAAGAAGTACAAGGACCTGGAGAGAGAGTGAACATGGGAGACAGGACTGGAGGCTGGACCAGACCCTGGAGGACTGACTCCAGGGTCTGTCGTCTGGTCCAGATGACAATGAAGAGAAGAACCAGATGTTGTGTGTGTGTGCGTGTGTGTGTGTGTGTGTAGGTGTGTGTGTGTGTGTTTGTGTGTGTGTGTAGGTGTGTGTTTGTGTGTGTGTGTAGGTGTGTGTGTGTGTGTGTAGGTGTGTGTGTGCGTGTGCGTGTTTGTGTGTGTGTGTAGGTGTGTGTGTGTGTGTTTGCGTGTGTGTGTTTGTGTGTGTTTGTGTGTGTAGGTGTGTGTATGTGTGTGTGTAGGTGTGTGTGTTTAGGTGTGTGTAGGTGTGTGTGTGTGTGTTTGCGTGTGTGTGTGTGTGTGTTTGTGTGTGTAGGTGTGTAGGTGTGTGTATGTGTGTGTGTGTTTGCGTGTGTGTGTGTGTGTAGGTGTGTGTGTTTGTGTGTGTAGGTGTGTGTGTGTGTTTAGGTGTGTGTGTGTATGTGTGTGTATGTGTGTGTTTGGGTGTGTGTGTGTGTAGGTGCGTGTGTGTAGGTGTGTGTGTGTATGTCTGTGTGTGTGTAGGTGTGTGTGCATGTGTATGAGTGTGTTTGTGTGTGTATGTCTGTGTGTGTGTGCGTGTGTGTGTAGGTGTGTGTGTGCGTGCGTGTGTGTTAGCGTGTGTAGGTGTGACCTCAAATCTACCTGTCTGACCTCACATCTACCCGTCTGACCTCATATCTACCTGTCTGACCTCACATCTACCCGTCTGACCTCAAATCTACCCGTCTGACCTCACATCTACCCGTCTGACCTCACATCTACCCGTCTGACCTCATATCTACCCGTCTGACCTCACATCTACCCGTCTGACCTCACATCTACCCGTCTGACCTCATATCTACCTGTCTGACCTCACATCTACCTGTCTGACCTCATATCTACCCGTCTGACCTCACATCTACCCGTCTGACCTCATAAGTACCCGTCTGACCTCACATCTACCCATCTGACCTCACATCTACCCGTCTGACCTCACATCTACCCGTCTGACCTCATATCTACCCGTCTGACCTCATATCTACCCGTCTGACCTCACATCTACCCGTCTGACCTCACATCTACCCGTCTGACCTCATATCTACCCGTCTGACCTCACATCTACCCGTCTGACCTCATATCTACCTGTCTGACCTCACATGTACCTGTCTGACCTCATATCTACCCGTCTGACCTCATATCTACCCGTCTGACCTCACATGTACCTGTCTGACCTCACATCTACCCGTCTGACCTCACATCTACCTGTCTGACCTCACATCTACCCGTCTGACCTCACATCTACCCATCTGACCTCATATCTACCCGTCTGACCTCACATCTACCCGTCTGACCTCATATCTACCCGTCTGAGCTCATATCTACCCGTCTGCCCTCACATGTACCCGTCTGACCTCACATCTACCCGTCTGACCTCATAAGTACCCGTCTGACCTCACATCTACCCGTCTGACCTCATATCTACCCGTCTGACCTCATATCTACCTGTCTGACCTCACATGTACCTGTCTGACCTCACATCTACCCGTCTGACCTCACATCTACCCATCTGACCTCATATCTACCCGTCTGACCTCACATCTACCCGTCTGACCTCATAAGTACCCGTCTGACCTCACATCTACCCGTCTGACCTCATATCTACCCGTCTGACCTCACATCTACCCGTCTGACCTCATATCTACCTGTCTGACCTCACATGTACCCGTCTGACCTCACATCTACCCGTCTGACCTCATATCTACCCGTCTGACCTCACATCTACCCGTCTGACCTCATATCTACCTGTCTGACCTCACATGTACCTGTCTGACCTGACATCTACCCGTCTGACCTCACATCTACCTGTCTGACCTTCTTTCTAACCTTTTATTGTGAAGTGACCTTGAGTCTCTTGAAAGTTTTAAACCAAATGTTTTATTATATCATGATGAACATCATAAGTGACTCGTGCTCCACTGAACTTCAAGTCTTCAGTCGACTCAACAAGTGATGAAAGAGTTTCTTCAACAACATTCAGATCAACACGTTTGTTTCAGGAGCAGATTTCTTCCATCATCACTGTCAGCACTTTAATGATGATTGACAGCAGCTACACAAGTGTGTTGGAGGAACACACTCACACACTCAGGTCACACACACACACTGAGGAACCAGAACCAGGAACCTCTGTGAGTCCAAATCCCAGGTACAAAGGTTCAGTGGAGATGAAGAAGGTGTCGAGGTGTTTCTCTCCATCAGAGGAGACACTGAAGAAGGTTAAATATCCAGGACCACTAAAGTTCATCATCACTCCTACTCTGTGAGAAACTTCTTGACTCTTGATGACAGTTTCTCTCTTATCGTGATATAATTTATATCCATCATCATCAGAGCAGCTCAGACTCCAGGAATAACGGTTCTGTCCAAACTCAGACTCGTCTTCTTTCCCTCCGTCTCTTCTGAGAGTCAGTGCGATAGAAGCTCCTCCTCTCCACTCCAGCTCCCAGTAACATGGTCCAGTCACAGCTTCTCTGCTCATCACCTGAAGACACCGGTGGAATCTGTCGGGATGGTCCAGATAATCCTGATCCTGCGGCACAAGTTCCACCGTCCTGTTGTCGTTGGACAGTAGGAGGCGCCGGTGTGCTGTGTCCGGGTCCAGTGAGAGTGAACGGAAGTCTGAGAGAAGAAGACACGAGAGGTGATGATGGTGGAAGAACTTTCTCTTCAAGACAATCATGGACGCAGTGTCCCAGCAAGCCAGGGAGGGCTGCTCTGTTTGTTGACATCTAGTGGAGATCATCATCAAAGTGAAGTCTTCTGAGACTGGGACCACCTCCAGAGAAGAACCAGGAGGAACATCCCAGAATCATCCTGCCACATTTGATTGACACCACTGTGTCCATATCAAGTCAGCAGCTAAACTAGCATGTAGCTAACATGATGTTTCTTCATGTTCTTGAAACATCTCTGTGTTCATCTCCACCATCATCCTGGACTTGATGAAGCTCCATCAGCAGATTCAAGTGTAACAACATCTCAACATCACAACTGCTCCACTAGAAGCTGACAAGGAGTTCTCATCCATCAATCAAATCAAACTTACACTTCTCCCATCCATATGTTAACCTCTGTGGTCCACAGTGATCCAGCCTGGAGGAAGAAACATTGAGAAGATCAGATTCATTTGACTTCAGATGCTGCTAAGTGGACGTTCTTTCATGACTGTGTGGACCACAACAAAGATGGATCTAGAAACACTCGCTCAGTCTCCACTGTCTCCTTGTTCTTCCACTGGTGTCCAGCAGGAGAACATGGAGAAGCTCTGAGAGTTGGATTCATGTGCTCAGTTCAGATGAAGAGTCTGAGCAGCAACACACACTCACATCTCTCTGCTTCTGATCACATGTTCAGTCTGAAGATCTTTGGAGCTCAGTCAGTGAGTTCTGCTGCTCCGTCCATACCTGAGAGTCTCCAGCCTCCAGTCTGGACTCTCCAGTCCAGCAGACAGCAGCTCCAGTCCTGGTCCTCCTGGATGATTGAAGCTCAGGTCCAGCTCTCTCAGATGGGACGGGTTAGATGTCAGAGCTGAGGCCAGAGAAGAACAACCTCCTGCTGAGATGTGACACCTTGACAGACTGTAATGAAGGAGAAACACTTTCATTAAATCAGAAGAACTGAAGACATGATGTTCTGACCTGAGAGTCTCCAGGTGACAGTGTGGACTCTTCAGTCCAGCAGACAGCAGCTCCACTCCTGGATCCTGCAGGTCGTTGTCACTCAGGTCCAGTTGAGTCAGACTAGAGGACGGAGAGCTGAGGACTGAGGACAGAAGTGAACAACTTCTCTCTGTCAGTCCACAGCAGTTCAGCCTGTGAAAGAGACAGAAACGTCAACAAGAGACTTTTTCTCTATTTTGACTTGAAAGCCTTGATTGGAGGAAACACTGAACTCTTGACGTTCATAAGATCATCACATGATTGTGTGAACATTTGAAGACTTTGATTTCAATCAGGATCAACTTGATCAACACATGAAATAATGAAGTTTTCATCAGTTCAACACTTGATGTATAAATGATCACATGACTCACTGTTGTGAGAGGATTGATGTGTGTTTGGACGACAAACAAACACAAGAGAAGAAAACATGAGAAAAACTAAAGTCACAAAACAAATAAAGAATAATAGTCATGAGAAAAACAAAAGTGTTTGTGTTTAATGTCAGTGTTAGTGTTAGTGTTGTGTAACTCCACTCACACTGGTGTTGTGTAACTCCACTCACACTGGTGTTGTGTAACTCCACTCACACTGGTGTTGTGTAACTCCACTCACACTGGTGTTGTGTAACTCCACTCACACTGGTGTTGTGTAACTCCACTCACACTGGTGTTGTGTAACTCCACTCACACTGGTGTTGTGTAACTCCACTCACACTGGTGTTGTGTAACTCCACTCACACTGGTGTTGTGTAACTCCACTCACACTGGTGTTGTGTAACTCCACTCACACTGGTGTTGTGTAACTCCACTCACACTGGTGTTGTGTAACTCCACTTTGACTCGTTGTGTGAATCATGTTGTTTGACTTGTGTTGTGTAAGTCTTGTTGTGTGAGTCGTGTTTTTTGAGTCGTGCTTTGTGAGTCTTGTTGTGTGACTTGTGTGGTGTGACTCATGTTGTATGACTCATGTTGTGTGACTTGAGTAGTGTGACTTGTGTTGTGTGACTTGTGTTCTGTGACTATTGTTGTGTGACTCATGTTGTGTGACTCGTGTCGTGTGACTCATGTTGTGAGACTCACATTGTGTTAGTTGTGTTGTGTGATTGTGTTTTGTTAGTTGTGTTATGTGACTTGTGTTGTGTAAGTCTTGTTGTGTGAGTCTTGTTTTGTGAGTCGTGCTTTGTGAGTCTTGTTGTGTGACTTGTGTGGTGTGACTCATGTTGTATGACTCATGTTGTGTGACTTGTGTTGTGTGACTTGTGTTCTGTGACTATTGTTGTGTGACTCATGTTGTGTGACTCGTGTCGTGTGACTCATGTTGTGAGACTCTCATTGTGTTAGTTGTGTTGTGTGATTGTGTTAGTTGTGTTATGTGACTTGTGTTGTGTAAGTCTTGTTGTGTGAGTCTTGTTGTTTGACTTTTGTTGTGTGACTCGTGTGACTTGTGTCGAGTGAGTTGTGTGACTCATATGAGTTGTGTGAGTTGTGTCGTGTGACTCGTGTTGTGTGACTTGTATCGAGTGACTCGTATGAGTTGTGTGACTTCTGTTGTGTGACTCATGTCGTGTGAGTTGTGTCGTGTGACTCGTGTCGTGTTACTCTTGTTGTGTGACTCGTGTTGTGTGACTTGTTGTGTGACTCGTGTTGTGTGACTCTTGTTGTGTGACTTGTGTTGTGTTGTTTCTCAAGTGGTTGTAAAGATCAACCTGCGTCTCATGGAAGCTTCAAGAACCAGAGAAGAGAGTTTGTTCTAATTGTTGATGGTTTTCTTCAACATTCAATGATTTGAACGTCTTTTACTGTCGAGTCATGATAGAAATACTAGAGTTTAGTCTCCAGACTGTGTTGATAAATATGTCAAGATGACTTGAAATATTCTTCACCTTCCTGTTGTGTTCATGAAATATCATCACTTCTAGAACCAAGTTCATGAGTCGAGGAAAAGTCATTCAAATCCTCTCAGAGTGAAAAAGGTTTCATGAAGAAACATGAATCCATTCACTGTTTACATCCATGTGTGTGTTTGTGTTTGTTTGAAATGATGTTCTGACCTGAGAGTCTCCAGGTGACAGTGTGGACTCTTCAGTCCAGCAGACAGCAGCTCCACTCCTGGATCCTGCAGGTCGTCGTTGTAACTCAGGTCCAGTTGAGTCAGACTAGAGGACGGAGAGCTGAGGACTGAGGACAGAAGTGAACAACTTCTCTCTGTCAGTCCACAGCAGTTCAGCCTGTGAAAGAGACAGAAACGTCAACAAGAGACTTTTTCTCTATTTTGACTTGAAAGCCTTGATTGGAGGAAACACTGAACTCTTGACGTTCATAAGATCATCACATGATTGTGTGAACATTTGAAGACTTTGATTTCAATCAGGATCAACTTGATCAACACATGAAATAATGAAGTTTTCATCAGTTCAACACTTGATGTATAAATGATCACATGACTCACTGTTGTGAGAGGATTGATGTGTGTTTGGACGACAAACAAACACAAGAGAAGAAAACATGAGAAAAACTAAAGTCACAAAACAAATAAAGAATAATAGTCATGAGAAAAACAAAAGTGTTTGTGTTTAATGTCAGTGTTAGTGTTAGTGTTGTGTAACTCCACTCACACTGGTGTTGTGTAACTCCACTCACACTGGTGTTGTGTAACTCCACTCACACTGGTGTTGTGTAACTCCACTCACACTGGTGTTGTGTAACTCCACTCACACTGGTGTTGTGTAACTCCACTCACACTGGTGTTGTGTAACTCCACTCACACTGGTGTTGTGTAACTCCACTCACACTGGTGTTGTGTAACTCCACTCACACTGGTGTTGTGTAACTCCACTCACACTGGTGTTGTGTAACTCCACTCACACTGGTGTTGTGTAACTCCACTCACACTGGTGTTGTGTAACTCCACTTTGACTCGTTGTGTGAATCATGTTGTTTGACTTGTGTTGTGTAAGTCTTGTTGTGTGAGTCGTGTTTTTTGAGTCGTGCTTTGTGAGTCTTGTTGTGTGACTTGTGTGGTGTGACTCATGTTGTATGACTCATGTTGTGTGACTTGAGTAGTGTGACTTGTGTTGTGTGACTTGTGTTCTGTGACTATTGTTGTGTGACTCATGTTGTGTGACTCGTGTCGTGTGACTCATGTTGTGAGACTCACATTGTGTTAGTTGTGTTGTGTGATTGTGTTTTGTTAGTTGTGTTATGTGACTTGTGTTGTGTAAGTCTTGTTGTGTGAGTCTTGTTTTGTGAGTCGTGCTTTGTGAGTCTTGTTGTGTGACTTGTGTGGTGTGACTCATGTTGTATGACTCATGTTGTGTGACTTGTGTTGTGTGACTTGTGTTCTGTGACTATTGTTGTGTGACTCATGTTGTGTGACTCGTGTCGTGTGACTCATGTTGTGAGACTCTCATTGTGTTAGTTGTGTTGTGTGATTGTGTTAGTTGTGTTATGTGACTTGTGTTGTGTAAGTCTTGTTGTGTGAGTCTTGTTGTTTGACTTTTGTTGTGTGACTCGTGTGACTTGTGTCGAGTGAGTTGTGTGACTCATATGAGTTGTGTGAGTTGTGTCGTGTGACTCGTGTTGTGTGACTTGTATCGAGTGACTCGTATGAGTTGTGTGACTTCTGTTGTGTGACTCATGTCGTGTGAGTTGTGTCGTGTGACTCGTGTCGTGTTACTCTTGTTGTGTGACTCGTGTTGTGTGACTTGTTGTGTGACTCGTGTTGTGTGACTCTTGTTGTGTGACTTGTGTTGTGTTGTTTCTCAAGTGGTTGTAAAGATCAACCTGCGTCTCATGGAAGCTTCAAGAACCAGAGAAGAGAGTTTGTTCTAATTGTTGATGGTTTTCTTCAACATTCAATGATTTGAACGTCTTTTACTGTCGAGTCATGATAGAAATACTAGAGTTTAGTCTCCAGACTGTGTTGATAAATATGTCAAGATGACTTGAAATATTCTTCACCTTCCTGTTGTGTTCATGAAATATCATCACTTCTAGAACCAAGTTCATGAGTCGAGGAAAAGTCATTCAAATCCTCTCAGAGTGAAAAAGGTTTCATGAAGAAACATGAATCCATTCACTGTTTACATCCATGTGTGTGTTTGTGTTTGTTTGAAATGATGTTCTGACCTGAGAGTCTCCAGGTGACAGTGTGGACTCTTCAGTCCAGCAGACAGCAGCTCCACTCCTGGATCCTGCAGGTCGTCGTTGTAACTCAGGTCCAGTTGAGTCAGACTAGAGGACGGAGAGCTGAGGACTGAGGACAGAAGTGAACAACTTCTCTCTGTCAGTCCACAGCAGTTCAGCCTGTGAAAGAGACAGAAACGTCAACAAGAGACTTTTTCTCTATTTTGACTTGAAAGCCTTGATTGGAGGAAACACTGAACTCTTGACGTTCATAAGATCATCACATGATTGTGTGAACATTTGAAGACTTTGATTTCAATCAGGATCAACTTGATCAACACATGAAATAATGAAGTTTTCATCAGTTCAACACTTGATGTATAAATGATCACATGACTCACTGTTGTGAGAGGATTGATGTGTGTTTGGACGACAAACAAACACAAGAGAAGAAAACATGAGAAAAACTAAAGTCACAAAACAAATAAAGAATAATAGTCATGAGAAAAACAAAAGTGTTTGTGTTTAATGTCAGTGTTAGTGTTAGTGTTGTGTAACTCCACTCACACTGGTGTTGTGTAACTCCACTCACACTGGTGTTGTGTAACTCCACTCACACTGGTGTTGTGTAACTCCACTCACACTGGTGTTGTGTAACTCCACTCACACTGGTGTTGTGTAACTCCACTCACACTGGTGTTGTGTAACTCCACTCACACTGGTGTTGTGTAACTCCACTCACACTGGTGTTGTGTAACTCCACTCACACTGGTGTTGTGTAACTCCACTCACACTGGTGTTGTGTAACTCCACTCACACTGGTGTTGTGTAACTCCACTCACACTGGTGTTGTGTAACTCCACTCACACTGGTGTTGTGTAATTCCACTCACACTGGTGTTGTGTAACTCCACTCACACTGGTGTTGTGTAACTCCACTCACACTGGTGTTGTGTAACTCCACTCACACTGGTGTTGTGTAACTCCACTCACACTGGTGTTGTGTAACTCCACTTTGAATCGTTGTGTGACTCATGTTGTTTGACTTGTGTTGTGTGAGTTGTGTTGTGTGAGTCGTGTTGTGTGAGTCGTGTTGTGTGACTTATGTTGTGGGACTCATGTTGTGTGTCTTGTGTTCTGTGACTATTGTTGTGTTAGTTGTGTTGTTTGAATTGTGTAGTATGAGTTGTGTGACTTGTGTCATGTGACTTGTGATGTTTGACTCGTGTTGTGTGACTTGTGTAGAGTCTACTGACTCCTTCAAGAAACATCTTAAGACGTTTTTGTTTGTTCAGGCTTTTCCTTGATTTTCTGGAACTCCTGTTGTGTTATCAGTTTTATCTTGATCTTTAAAGTATATACTTTATTGAATATTGTTTTGATTGTTTAAGTGCTTTGTGACCCTGGTCTGGAAAAGCGCTATATAAATAAAAATTACTTACTTACTTACTTGTGTAGTGTGACTTGTGTTAGTTGTGTTGTGTGACTTGTGTAGTGTGACTTGTGTTAGTTGTGTTGTGTGACTTGTGTAGTGTGACTTGTGTTGTGTACTTGTGTGACTTGTGTTAGTTGTGTTGTGTGACTTCTGTTGCGTGACTCATGTTGTATGACTCGTGTTGTGTGACTTGTGTTGTGTGAGTCGTGTTGTGTGAGTCGCGTTGTGTGACTTCTGTTGCGTGACTCATGTTGTATGACTCGTGTTGTGTAACTTGTGTTGTGTGAGTTGTGTTGTGTGATTTGTGTTGTGTGACTCATGTCATGTGAGTTGTGTCGTGTGACTTGTGTTGTGACTTGTGTTGTGTACTTGTGTGACTTGTGTTAGTTGTGTTGTGTGACTTCTGTTGCGTGACTCATGTTGTATGACTCGTGTTGTGTGACTTGTGTTGTGTGATTTGTGTTGTGTGATTTGTGTTCTGTGACTCGTGTTGTGTGACTCGTGTTTTGTGACTTGTGTTGTGTGACTCGTGTGACTCGTGTGACTTGTGTAGTGTGACTTGTGTGAGTTGTGTCTTGTGAGTTGTGTCTTGTGAGTTGTGTTATGTGAGTCGTGTTGTGTGACTTCTGTTGCGTGACTCGTGTTGTGTAACTCGTGTTGTGTAACTTGTGTTGTGTGACTTGTGTTGTGTGACTTGTGTTGTGTGATTTGTATTGAGTGAGTTGTGTCGTGTGATTTGTGTTGTGACTTTTGCTGTGTGACTCGTGTTGTGTAACTTGTGTTGTGTGACGCGTGTTGTGTGAGTTGTGTGAGTTGTGTTGTGTGAGTAGTGTTGAGTGACTTGTGTTCTGTGAATCATGTTGTGTGACTTGTGTTGTGTGACTCTTTTTGTGTTAGTTGTGTTATGTGACTTGTGATGTGTGACTTGTGTTGTGTGAGTCATGTTGTGTGACTTGTGTAGTGTGACTCGTGTTGTGTAACTTGTGTTGTGTAACTTGTGTTGTGTGATTTGTGTCGTGTGACTTGTGTTGTGACTTTTGCTGTGTGACTCGTGTTGTGTAACTTGTGTTGTGAGACGCGTGTTGTGTGAGTTGTGTGAGTTGTGTTATGTGACTTGTGATGTGTGACTTGTGTTGTGTGAGTCATGTTGTGTGACTTGTGTTGTGTGACTTGTGTTGTGTACTTGTGTGACTTGTGTTAGTTGTGTTGTGTTGTGTGACTTGTGAGTTGTGTTATGTGAGTCGTGTTGTGTGACTCATGTTGTATGACTTGTGTTGTGTAACTTGTGTTGTGTGACTCGTGTTTTGTGACTTGTGTTGTGTGACGTGTGTTGTGTGAGCTGTGTTGTGTGAGTCGTGTTGTGTGACTTGTGTTCTGTGAATCATGTTTTGTGACTTGTGTTGTGTGACTCTTTTTGTGATAGTTGTGTTACGTGACTTGTGATGTGTAACTTGTGTTGTGTGACTTGTGTTGTGTGATTTGTGTCGTGTGACTCGTGTTGTGTGATTCGTGTTTTGTGACTTGTGTTGTGATGTGTGTTGTGTGAGTTGTGTGAGCTGTGTTGTGTGAGTCGTGTTGTGTGACTTGTGTTCTGTGACTTGTGTTCTGTGAATCATGTTTTGTGACTTGTGTTGTGTGACTCTTTTTGTGATAGTTGTGTTACGTGACTTGTGATGTGTGACTTGTGTTGTGTGAGTCATGTTGTGTGACTCGTGTTGTGTGACTTGTGTAGTGTGACTTGTGTTGTGAACTTGTGTGACTTGTGTTAGTTGTGTTGTGTGACTTGTGTCTTGTGAGTTGTGTTATGTGAGTCGTGTTGTGTGACTTCTGTTGCGTGACTCGTGTTGTGTAACTTGTGTTGTGTAACTTGTGTTGTGTGACTTGTGTTGTGTGATTTGTGTTGTGTGACTTTTGTTGTGTGACTCGTGTTGTGTAACTTGTGTTGTGTGACTTGTGTTGTTTGACTCGTGTAGTGTGAGTCGTGTGACTTGTGTCGTGTCACTTGTGTCGTGTGACTTTTGTTGTGTTACTTGTGTGACTTGTGTCGAGTGAGTTGTGTGACTCGTGTGAGTTGTGTTGTGTGACTCGTGTTGTGTGACTTTTGTTGTTTGACTTTTGTTGTGTGACTCGTGTAGTGTGACTTGTGTTGTGTGACTTGAGTGAGTTGTGTCTTGTGAGTTGTGTCTTGTGAGTTGTGTTCTGTGACTATTGTTGTGTGACTCGTGTAGTGTGACGTGTGTTGTGTGACTTGTGTTCTGTGACTATTGTTGTGTGACTCGTGTCATGTGGCTCATGTTGTGAGACGCACGTTGTGTTGTGTGACTCGTGTTCTGTGACTGGTGTTGTGTGACTCATGTTGTGTGAGTCATGTTGTGTGACTTATGTTGTGTGACTTATGGTGTGTGACTTATGGTGTGTGACTCATGTTGTGTGTCTTGTGTTCTGTAACTATTGTTGTTTTGTGTACTTGTGTGACTTGTGTTAGTTGTGTTGTGTGACTTGTGAGTTGTGTTATGTGATTCGTGTTGTGTGACTTCTGTTGCGTGACTCATGTTGTATGACCCGTGTTGTGTAACTTGTGTTGTGTAACTTGTGTTGTGTGACTTGTGTTGTGTGATTTGTGTCGTGTGACTCGTGTTGTGTGACTCGTGTTTTGTGACTTGTGTTGTGTGACGAGTGTTGTGTGAGTTGTGTGAGGTGTGTTGTATGAGTCGTGTTGTGTGACTGGTGTTCTGTGAATCATGTTGTGTGACTTGTGTTGTGTGACTCTTTTTGTGTTAGTTGTGTTATGTGACTTGTGATGTGTGACTTGTGTTGTGTGAGTCATGTTGTGTGACTCGTGTTGTGTGACTTGTGTAGTGTGACTTGTGTTGTGTGACTTGTGTTGTGAACGTGTGTGACTTGTGTTAGTTGTGTTGTGTGACTTGTGTCTTGTGAGTTGTGTTATGTGAGTCGTGTTGTGTGACTTCTGTTGCGTGACTCTTGTTGTGTAACTTGTGTTGTGTAACTTGTGTTGTGTGACTTGTGTTGTGTGACTTGTGTTGTGTGATTTATGTTGTGTGACTTGTGTTGTGACTTTTGTTGTGTGACTCGTGTTGTGTAACTTGTGTTGTGTGACTTGTGTTGTTTGACTCGTGTTGTGTGAGTCATGTGACTTGTGTCATGTGAGTTGTGTCATGTGACTTGTGTTGTGACTTTTGTTGTGTGACTCCTGTTGTGTAACTTGTGTTGTGTGACTTGTGTTGTTTGACTCGTGTTGTGTGAGTCCTGTGACTTGTGTCTTGTGTCGTGTGACTTGTGTCGTGTGACTTGTGTTGTGTGAGTCGTGTTGTGTGAGTCGCGTTGTGTGACTTCTGTTGCGTGACTCATGTCATGTGAGTTGTGTCGTGTGACTTGTGTTGTGACTTTTGTTGTGTGACTTGTGTTGTGTAACTTGTGTTGTGTGACTTGTGTTGTGTTACTCGTGTTTTGTGAGTTGTGTGAGTTGTGTTGTGTGAGTCGTGTTGTGTGACTTGTGTTCTGTGACTCATGTTGTGTGGCTCTTTTTGTATTAGTTGTGTTATGTGACTTGTGATGTGTGACTTGTGTTGTGTGAGTCATGTTGTATGACTCGTGTAGTGTGACTTGTGTAGTGTGACTTGTGTTGTGTACTTGTGTGACTTGTGTTAGTTGTGTTGTGTGACTTGTGTCTTGTGAGTTGTGTTATGCGAGTCGTGTTGTGTGACTTCTGTTGTGTGACTTCTGTTGCGTGACTCATGTTGTATGACTCGTGTTGAGTAACTTGTGTTGTGTAACTTGTTTTGTGTGAGTTGTGTTGTGTGATTTGTGTTGTGTGAATCGTGTCATGTGAGTTGTGTCGTGTGACTTGTGTTGTGACTTTTGTTGTGTGACTCGTGTTGTGTAACTTGTGTTGTGTGACTTGTGTTGTTTGACTCGTGTTGTGTGAGTCGTGTGACTTGTGTCATGTGAGTTGTGTCATGTGACTTGTGTTGTGACTTTTGTTGTGTGACTCCTGTTGTGTAACTTGTGTTGTGTGACTTGTGTTGTTTGACTCGTGTTGTGTGAGTCGTGTGACTTGTGTCTTGTGTCGTGTGACTTGTGTCGTGTGACTTGTGTCGTGTGACTTGTGTCGTGTGACTTGTGGCGTTTGACTTGTGTCGTGTGACTTTTGTTGTGTGACTTGTGTGACTTGTGTGACTTGTGTCGAGTGAGTTGTGTGACTCGTGTGAGTTGTGTCGTGTGACTCGTGTCACTTGTGTAGTTTGACTTGTGTTGTGTGACTTGTGACTTGTGTCTTGTGAGTTGTGTTATGTGAGTCGTGTTGTGTGACTTCTGTTGCGTGACTCGTTTTGTGTAACCTGTGTTGTGTAACTTGTGTTGTGTGAGTTGTGTTGTGTGATTTGTGTTGTGTGACTTGTGTTGTGTGAGTCGTGTTGTGTGACTTCTGTTGCGTGACTCTTGTTGTGTAACTTGTGTTGTGTAACTTGTGTTGTGTGACTTGTGTTGTGTGACTTGTGTTGTGTGATTTATGTTGTGTGACTTGTGTTGTGACTTTTGTTGTGTGACTCGTGTTGTGTAACTTGTGTTGTGTGACTTGTGTTGTTTGACTCGTGTTGTGTGAGTCATGTGACTTGTGTCATGTGAGTTGTGTCATGTGACTTGTGTTGTGACTTTTGTTGTGTGACTCCTGTTGTGTAACTTGTGTTGTGTGACTTGTGTTGTTTGACTCGTGTTGTGTGAGTCCTGTGACTTGTGTCTTGTGTCGTGTGACTTGTGTCGTGTGACTTGTGTTGTGTGAGTCGTGTTGTGTGAGTCGCGTTGTGTGACTTCTGTTGCGTGACTCATGTCATGTGAGTTGTGTCGTGTGACTTGTGTTGTGACTTTTGTTGTGTGACTTGTGTTGTGTAACTTGTGTTGTGTGACTTGTGTTGTGTTACTCGTGTTTTGTGAGTTGTGTGAGTTGTGTTGTGTGAGTCGTGTTGTGTGACTTGTGTTCTGTGACTCATGTTGTGTGACTTGTGTTGTGTGGCTCTTTTTGTATTAGTTGTGTTATGTGACTTGTGATGTGTGACTTGTGTTGTGTGAGTCATGTTGTATGACTCGTGTAGTGTGACTTGTGTAGTGTGACTTGTGTTGTGTACTTGTGTGACTTGTGTTAGTTGTGTTGTGTGACTTGTGTCTTGTGAGTTGTGTTATGCGAGTCGTGTTGTGTGACTTCTGTTGTGTGACTTCTGTTGCGTGACTCATGTTGTATGACTCGTGTTGAGTAACTTGTGTTGTGTAACTTGTTTTGTGTGAGTTGTGTTGTGTGATTTGTGTTGTGTGAATCGTGTCATGTGAGTTGTGTCGTGTGACTTGTGTTGTGACTTTTGTTGTGTGACTCGTGTTGTGTAACTTGTGTTGTGTGACTTGTGTTGTTTGACTCGTGTTGTGTGAGTCGTGTGACTTGTGTCATGTGAGTTGTGTCATGTGACTTGTGTTGTGACTTTTGTTGTGTGACTCCTGTTGTGTAACTTGTGTTGTGTGACTTGTGTTGTTTGACTCGTGTTGTGTGAGTCGTGTGACTTGTGTCTTGTGTCGTGTGACTTGTGTCGTGTGACTTGTGTCGTGTGACTTGTGTCGTGTGACTTGTGGCGTTTGACTTGTGTCGTGTGACTTTTGTTGTGTGACTTGTGTGACTTGTGTGACTTGTGTCGAGTGAGTTGTGTGACTCGTGTGAGTTGTGTCGTGTGACACGTGTGACTTGTGTAGTTTGACTTGTGTTGTGTGACTTGTGACTTGTGACTTGTGTCTTGTGAGTTGTGTTATGTGAGTCGTGTTGTGTGACTTCTGTTGCGTGACTCGTTTTGTGTAACCTGTGTTGTGTAACTTGTGTTGTGTGAGTTGTGTTGTGTGATTTGTGTTGTGTGACTTGTGTTGTGTGATTTGTGTTGTGTGATTTGTGTTGTGTGACTCATGTCATGTGAGTTGTGTCGTGTGACTTGTGTTGTGACTTTTGTTGTGTGACTCGTGTTGTGTAACTTGTGTTGTGTGACTTGTGTTGTTTGACTCGTGTTGTGTGAGTCGTGTGACATGTGTCTTGTGACTTGTGTAGTGTGACTTTTGTTGTGTGACTTGGTTGACTTGTGTCGAGTGAGTTGTGTGACTTGCGTGAGTTGTGTTGTGTGAGTTGTGTTGTGTGATTTGTGTTGTGTGACTTGTGTTGTGTGATTTGTGTTGTGTGATTTGTGTTGTGTGACTTGTGTTTTGACTCGTGTTGTGTAACTTTTGTTGTGTGACTTGTGTTGTTTGACTCGTGTTGTGTGACTCATGTTGTGTGAGTCATGTTGTGTGACTCATGTTGTGTGAGTCATGTTGTGTGACTTATGTTGTGTGACTTATGGTGTGTGACTTATGGTGTGTGACTCATGTTGTGTGTCTTGTTCTGTAACTATTGTTGTGTTAGTTCTGTTGTTTGACTTGTGTAGTGTGAGTTGTGTGACTTGTGTCATGTGACTTGTGATGTTTGACTCGTGTTGTGTGAGTTGTGTTTTGTGACTTGTTTCGTGTGCGCTTTGTGACCCTAGTCTCGAAAAGCGCTATATAAATAAATATTACTTACTTACTTACTTACTTTTGTTGTTTGACGCGTGTTGTGTGAGTCGTGTGACTTGTGTTGTGTGACTTGGGTTCTGTGACTCGTGTTGTTCAACTTAAGTTGTGTGAATTGTGTTGTTTGACTTATGTGAGTTGTGTTGTGTGACTTGTGTTGTGTGACTTGTGTTAGTTGTGTTGTGTGACTTGTGTCTTGTGAGTTGTGTTATGTGAGTCGTGTTTTGTGACTTCTGTTGCGTGACTCGTGTTGTGTAACTTGTGTTGTGTAACTTGTGTTGTGTGACTTGTGTTGTGTGATTTGTGTCGTGTGACTCGTGTTGTGTGACTCGTGTTTTGTGACTTGTGTTGTGTGACTCGTGTTGTGTGAGTCCTGTGACTTGTGTTGTGTGACTTGTGTTCTGTGACTCGTGTTGTTCAACTTAAGTTGTGTGAATTGTGTTTTATGACTTATGTGAGTTGTGTTGTGTGAGTTGTGTTGTGTGAGTTGTGTTGTGTGACTTGTGTCGTTCGACTCGTGTTGTGTGACTCGTGTTTTGTGACTTGTGTTGTGTGACGCGTGTTGTGTGAGTTGTGTGAGTCGTATTGTGTGACTTGTGTTCTGTGAATCATGTTGTGTGACTGTGTTGTGTGACTCTTTTTTTGTTAGTTGTGTTATGTGACTTGTGATGTGTGACTTGTGTTGTGTGAGTCATGTTGTGTGACTCATGTTGTGTGACTTGTGTAGTGTGACTTGTGTTGTGTGACTTGTGTTGTGTACTTGTGTGACTTGTGTTAGTTGTGTTGTGTGACTTGTGAGTTGTGTTATGTGATTCGTGTTGTGTGACTTCTGTTGCGTGACTCATGTTGTATGACCCGTGTTGTGTAACTTGTGTTGTGTAACTTGTGTTGTGTGACTTGTGTTGTGTGATTTGTGTCGTGTGACTCGTGTTGTGTGACTCGTGTTTTGTGACTTGTGTTGCGTGACGCGTGTTGTGTGAGTTGTGTGAGCTGTGTTGTGTGAGTCGTGTTGTGTGACTGGTGTTCTGTGAATCATGTTGTGTGACTTGTGTTGTGTGACTCTTTTTGTGTTAGTTGTGTTATGTGACTTGTGATGTGTGACTTGTGTTGTGTGAGTCATGTTGTGTGACTCGTGTTGTGTGACTTGTGTAGTGTGACTTGTGTTGTGTGACTTGTGTTGTGAACGTGTGTGACTTGTGTTAGTTGTGTTGTGTGACTTGTGTCTTGTGAGTTGTGTTATGTGAGTCGTGTTGTGTGACTTCTGTTGCGTGACTCTTGTTGTGTAACTTGTGATGTGTAACTTGTGTTGTGTGACTTGTGTTGTGTGACTTGTGTTGTGTGACTTGTGTTGTGTGATTTATGTTGTGTGACTTGTGTTGTGACTTTTGTTGTGTGACTCGTGTTGTGTAACTTGTGTTGTGTGACTTGTGTTGTTTGACTCGTGTTGTGTGAGTCGTGTGACTTGTGTCATGTGAGTTGTGTCATGTGACTTGTGTTGTGACTTTTGTTGTGTGACTCCTGTTGTGTAACTTGTGTTGTGTGACTTGTGTTGTTTGACTCGTGTTGTGTGAGTCGTGTGACTTGTGTCTTGTGACTTGTGTCGTGTGACTTGTGTCGTGTGACTTGTGTCGTGCGACTCGTGTTGTGTGACTCGTGTTTTGTGACTTGTGTTGTGTGACGCGTGTTGTGTGAGTTGTGTGAGTCGTATTGTGTGACTTGTGTTCTGTGAATCATGTTGTGTGACTGTGTTGTGTGACTCTTTTTGTGTAAGTTGTGTTATGTGACTTGTGATGTGTGACTTGTGTTGTGTGAGTCATGTTGTGTGACTCATGTTGTGTGACTTGTGTAGTGTGACTTGTGTTGTGTGACTTGTGTTGTGTACTTGTGTGACTTGTGTTAGTTGTGTTGTGTGACTTGTGAGTTGTGTTATGTGATTCGTGTTGTGTGACTTCTGTTGCGTGACTCATGTTGTATGACCCGTGTTGTGTAACTTGTGTTGTGTAACTTGTGTTGTGTGACTTGTGTTGTGTGATTTGTGTCGTGTGACTCGTGTTGTGTGACTCGTGTTTTGTGACTTGTGTTGCGTGACGCGTGTTGTGTGAGTTGTGTGAGCTGTGTTGTGTGAGTCGTGTTGTGTGACTGGTGTTCTGTGAATCATGTTGTGTGACTTGTGTTGTGTGACTCTTTTTGTGTTAGTTGTGTTATGTGACTTGTGATGTGTGACTTGTGTTGTGTGAGTCATGTTGTGTGACTCGTGTTGTGTGACTTGTGTAGTGTGACTTGTGTTGTGTGACTTGTGTTGTGAACGTGTGTGACTTGTGTTAGTTGTGTTGTGTGACTTGTGTCTTGTGAGTTGTGTTATGTGAGTCGTGTTGTGTGACTTCTGTTGCGTGACTCTTGTTGTGTAACTTGTGATGTGTAACTTGTGTTGTGTGACTTGTGTTGTGTGACTTGTGTTGTGTGACTTGTGTTGTGTGACTTGTGTTGTGTGATTTATGTTGTGTGACTTGTGTTGTGACTTTTGTTGTGTGACTCGTGTTGTGTAACTTGTGTTGTGTGACTTGTGTTGTTTGACTCGTGTTGTGTGAGTCGTGTGACTTGTGTCATGTGAGTTGTGTCATGTGACTTGTGTTGTGACTTTTGTTGTGTGACTCCTGTTGTGTAATTTGTGTTGCGTGACTTGTGTTGTTTGACTCGTGTTGTGTGAGTCGTGTGACTTGTGTCTTGTGACTTGTGTCGTGTGACTTGTGTCGTGTGACTTGTGTCGTGTGACTTGTGTCGTGTGACTTGTGGCGTTTGACTTGTGTCGTGTGACTTTTGTTGTGTGACTTGTGTGACTTGTGTCGAGTGAGTTGTGTGACTCGTGTGAGTTGTGTCGTGTGACTCGTGTGACTTGTGTAGTTTGACTTGTGTTGTGTGACTTGTGTCTTGTGAGTTGTGTCTTGTGAGTTGTGTTATGTGAGTGGTGTTGTGTGACTTCTGTTGCGTGACTCGTGTTGTGTAACCTGTGTTGTGTAACTTGTGTTGTGTGAGTTGTGTTGTGTGATTTGTGTTGTGTGACTTGTGTTGTGTGATTTGTGTTGTGTGATTTGTGTTGTGTGACTCATGTCATGTGAGTTGTGTCGTGTGACTTGTGTTGTGACTTTTGTTGTATGACTCGTGTTGTGTAACTTGTGTTGTGTGACTTGTGTTGTTTGACTCGTGTTGTGTGAGTCGTGTGACTTGTGTCTTGTGACTTGTGTCGTGTGACTTGTGTCGTGTGACTTTTGTTGTGTGACTTGGGTGACTTGTGTCGAGTGAGTTGTGTGACTTGCGTGAGTTGTGTAGTGTGATTTGTGTTGTGTGACTTGTGTTGTGTGATTTGTGTTGTGTGATTTGTGTTGTGTGACTTGTGTTTTGACTCGTGTTGTGTAACTTGTGTTGTGTGACTTGTGTTGTTTGACTCGTGTTGTGTGACTCATGTTGTGTGAGTCATGTTGTGTGACTCATGTTGTGTGAGTCATGTTGTGTGACTTATGTTGTGTGACTTATGGTGTGTGACTTATGGTGTGTGACTCATGTTGTGTGTCTTGTTCTGTAACTATTGTTGTGTTTGTTCTGTTGTTTGACTTGTGTAGTTTGAGTTGTGTGACTTGTGTCATGTGACTTGTGATGTTTGACTCGTGTTGTGTGAGTCGTGTTGTGTGAGTTGTGTTTTGTGACTTGTTTCGTGTGCGCTTTGTTACCCTAGTCTCGAAAAGCGCTATATAAATAAATATTACTTACTTACTTACTTACTTTTGTTGTTTGAGGCGTGTTGTGTGAGTCGTGTGACTTGTGTTGTGTGACTTGGGTTCTGTGACTCGTGTTGTTCAACTGAAGTTGTGTGAATTGTGTTGTTTGACTTATGTGAGTTGTGTTGCGTGAGTTGTGTTGTGTGACTTGTGTTAGTTGTGTTGTGTGACTTGTGTTAGTTGTGTTGTGTGACTTGTGTCTTGTGAGTTGTGTTATGTGAGCCGTGTTGTGTGACTTCTGTTGCGTGACTCGTGTTGTGTAACTTGTGTTGTGTAACTTGTGTTGTGTGACTTGTGTTGTGTGATTTGTGTCGTGTGACTCGTGTTGTGTGACTCGTGTTTTGTGACTTGTGTTGTGTGACTCGTGTTGTGTGAGTCCTGTGACTTGTGTTGTGTGACTTGTGTTGTGTGACTCGTGTTGTTCAACTTAAGTTGTCTGAATTGTGTTTTATGACTTATGTGAGTTGTGTTGTGTGAGTTGTGTTGTGTGACTTGTGTCGTGCGACTCGTGTTGTGTGACTCGTGTTTTGTGACTTGTGTTGTGTGACGCGTGTTGTGTGAGTTGTGTGAGTCGTATTGTGTGACTTGTGTTCTGTGAATCATGTTGTGTGACTGTGTTGTGTGACTATTTTTGTGTTAGTTGTGTTATGTGACTTGTGATGTGTGACTTGTGTTGTGTGAGTCATGTTGTGTGACTCATGTTGTGTGACTTATGTAGTGTGACTTGTGTTGTGTGACTTGTGTTGTGTACTTGTGTGACTTGTGTTAGTTGTGTTGTGTGACTTGTGAGTTCTGTTATGTGATTCGTGTTCTGTGACTTCTGTTGCGTGACTCATGTTGTATGACCGGTGTTGTGTAACTTGTGTTGTGTAACTTGTGTTGTGTGACTTGTGTTGTGTGATTTGTGTCGTGTGACTCGTGTTGTGTGACTCGTGTTTTGTGACTTGTGTTGTGTGACGCGTGTTGTGTGAGTTGTGTGAGCTGTGTTGTGTGAGTCATGTTGTGTGACTGGTGTTCTGTGAATCATGTTGTGTGACTTGTGTTGTGTGACTCTTTTTGTGTTAGTTGTGTTATGTGACTTGTGATGTGTGACTTGTGTTGTGTGAGTCATGTTGTGTGACTCGTGTTGTGTGACTTGTGTAGTGTGACTTGTGTTGTGTGACTTGTGTTGTGAACGTGTGTGACTTGTGTTAGTTGTGTTGTGTGACTTGTGTCTTGTGAGTTGTGTTATGTGAGTCGTGTTGTGTGGCTTCTGTTGCGTGACTCTTGTTGTGTAACTTGTGTTGTGTAACTTGTGTTGTGTGACTTGTGTTGTGTGACTTGTGTTGTGACTTTTGTTGTGTGACTCGTGTTGTGTAACTTGTGTTGTGTGACTTGTGTTGTTTGACTCTTGTTGTGTGAGTCGTGTGACTTGTGTCATGTGAGTTGTGTCATGTGACTTGTGTTGTGACTTTTGTTGTGTGACTCCTGTTGTGTAACTTGTGTTGTGTGACTTGTGTTGTTTGACTCGTGTTGTGTAACCTGTGTTGTGTAACTTGTGTTGTGTGAGTTGTGTTGTGTGATTTGTGTTGTGTGACTTGTGTTGTGTGATTTGTGTTGTGTGATTTGTGTTGTGTGACTCATGTCATGTGAGTTGTGTCGTGTGACTTGTGTTGTGACTTTTGTTGTGTGACTCGTGTTGTGTAACTTGTGTTGTGTGACTTGTGTTGTTTGACTCGTGTTGTGTGAGTCGTGTGACTTGTGTCGTGTGACTTGTGTCGTGTGACTTTTGTTGTGTGACTTGGGTGACTTTTGTTGTGTGACTTGGGTGACTTGTGTCGAGTGAGTTGTGTGACTTGCGTGAGTTGTGTTGTGTGATTTGTGTTGTGTGACTTGTGTTGTGTGATTTGTGTTGTGTGACTTGTGTTTTGACTCGTGTTGTGTAACTTGTGTTGTGTGACTTGTGTTGTTTGACTCGTGTTGTGTGAGTCGTGTGACTTGTGTCATGTGACTTTTGTTGTGTGACTTGTGTCGAGTGAGTTGTGTGACTCGTGTGAGTTGTGTCGTGTGACTCGTGTGACTTGTGTAGTGTGACTTGTGTTGTGTGACTTGTGTGAGTTGTGTCTTGTGAGTTGTGTCTTGTGAGTTGTGTTATGTGAGTCGTGTTGTATGACTTCTGTTGCGTGACTCGTGTTGTGTAACTTGTGTTGTGTGACTTGTGTTGTGTGATTTGTGTTGTGTGACTTGTGTTGTGTGACTTGTGTTGTGTGATTTGTGTTGTGTGATTTGTGTTGTGTGACTCATGTCATGTGAGTTGTGTCGTGTGACTTGTGTTGTGACTTTTGTTGTGTGACTTGTGTTGTGTAACTTGTGTTGTGTGACTTGTGTTGTTTGACTCGTGTTGTGTGAGTCGTGTGACTTGTGTCGTGTGAGTTGTGTCGTGTGACTCGTGTTGTGTGACTTTTGTTGTTTGACTTTTGTTGTGTGACTCGTGTGACTTGTGTCGAGTGAGTTGTGTGACTCATATGAGTTGTGTGAGTTGTGTCGTGTGACTCGTGTTGTGTGACTTGTGTCGAGTGACTCGTATGAGTTGTGTGACTTGTGTTGTGTGACTCATGTTGTGTGACTTGTGTCGTGTGACTCGTGTTGTGTGACTTGTGTAGAGTGAGTTGTGTGACTCATATGAGTTCTGTGAGTTGTGTCGTGTGACTCGTGTTGTGTGACTTGTGTCGAGTGACTCGTATGAGTTGTGTGACTTCTGTTGTGTGACTCATGTCGTGTGAGTTGTGTCGTGTGACTCGTGTCGTGTTACTCTTGTTGTGTGACTCTTGTTGTGTGACTCGTGTTGTGTGACTCTTGTTGTGTGACTCGTGTTGTGTGACTCTTGTTGTGTGACTTGTGTTGTGTTGTTTCTCAAGTGGTTGTAAAGATCAACCTGCGTCTCATGGAAGCTTCAAGAACCAGAGAAGAGAGTTTGTTCTAATTGTTGATGGTTTTCTTCAACATTCAATGATTTGAACGTCTTTTACTGTCGAGTCATGATAGAAATACTAGAGTTTAGTCTCCAGACTGTGTTGATAAATATGTCAAGATGACTTGAAATATTCTTCACCTTCCTGTTGTGTTCATGAAATATCATCACTTCTAGAACCAAGTTCATGAGTCGAGGAAAAGTCATTCAAATCCTCTCAGAGTGAAAAAGGTTTCATGAAGAAACATGAATCCATTCACTGTTTACATCCATGTGTGTGTTTGTGTTTGTTTGAAATGATGTTCTGACCTGAGAGTCTCCAGGTGACAGTGTGGACTCTTCAGTCCAGCAGACAGCAGCTCCACTCCTGGATCCTGCAGGTCGTCGTTGTAACTCAGGTCCAGTTGAGTCAGACTAGAGGACGGAGAGCTGAGGACTGAGGACAGAAGTGAACAACTTCTCTCTGTCAGTCCACAGCAGTTCAGCCTGTGAAAGAGACAGAAACGTCAACAAGAGACTTTTTCTCTATTTTGACTTGAAAGCCTTGATTGGAGGAAACACTGAACTCTTGACGTTCATAAGATCATCACATGATTGTGTGAACATTTGAAGACTTTGATTTCAATCAGGATCAACTTGATCAACACATGAAATAATGAAGTTTTCATCAGTTCAACACTTGATGTATAAATGATCACATGACTCACTGTTGTGAGAGGATTGATGTGTGTTTGGACGACAAACAAACACAAGAGAAGAAAACATGAGAAAAACTAAAGTCACAAAACAAATAAAGAATAATAGTCATGAGAAAAACAAAAGTGTTTGTGTTTAATGTCAGTGTTAGTGTTAGTGTTGTGTAACTCCACTCACACTGGTGTTGTGTAACTCCACTCACACTGGTGTTGTGTAACTCCACTCACACTGGTGTTGTGTAACTCCACTCACACTGGTGTTGTGTAACTCCACTCACACTGGTGTTGTGTAACTCCACTCACACTGGTGTTGTGTAACTCCACTCACACTGGTGTTGTGTAACTCCACTTTGAATCGTTGTGTGACTCATGTTGTTTGACTTGTGTTGTGTGAGTTGTGTTGTGTGAGTCGTGTTGTGTGAGTCGTGTTGTGTGACTTATGTTGTGGGACTCATGTTGTGTGTCTTGTGTTCTGTGACTATTGTTGTGTTAGTTGTGTTGTTTGAATTGTGTAGTATGAGTTGTGTGACTTGTGTCATGTGACTTGTGATGTTTGACTCGTGTTGTGTGACTTGTGTAGAGTCTACTGACTCCTTCAAGAAACATCTTAAGACGTTTTTGTTTGTTCAGGCTTTTCCTTGATTTTCTGGAACTCCTGTTGTGTTATCAGTTTTATCTTGATCTTTAAAGTATATACTTTATTGAATATTGTTTTGATTGTTTAAGTGCTTTGTGACCCTGGTCTGGAAAAGCGCTATATAAATAAAAATTACTTACTTACTTACTTGTGTAGTGTGACTTGTGTTAGTTGTGTTGTGTGACTTGTGTAGTGTGACTTGTGTTAGTTGTGTTGTGTGACTTGTGTAGTGTGACTTGTGTTGTGTACTTGTGTGACTTGTGTTAGTTGTGTTGTGTGACTTCTGTTGCGTGACTCATGTTGTATGACTCGTGTTGTGTGACTTGTGTTGTGTGAGTCGTGTTGTGTGAGTCGCGTTGTGTGACTTCTGTTGCGTGACTCATGTTGTATGACTCGTGTTGTGTAACTTGTGTTGTGTGAGTTGTGTTGTGTGATTTGTGTTGTGTGACTCATGTCATGTGAGTTGTGTCGTGTGACTTGTGTTGTGACTTGTGTTGTGTACTTGTGTGACTTGTGTTAGTTGTGTTGTGTGACTTCTGTTGCGTGACTCATGTTGTATGACTCGTGTTGTGTGACTTGTGTTGTGTGATTTGTTTTGTGTGACTCATGTCATGTGAGTTGTGTCGTGTGACTTGCGTTGTGACTTTTGTTGTGTGACTCGTGTTGTGTAACTTGTGTTGTGCGACTTGTGTTGTGCGACTTGTGTTGTGTGACTCGTGTTTTGTGAATTGTGATGTGTTACTCGTGTTTTGTGAGTTGTGTGAGTTGTGTTGTGTGAGTCGTGTTGTGTGACTTGTGTTCTGTGACTTGTGTTCTGTGACTCATGTTGTGTGACTTTTGTTGTGTGGCTCTTTTTGTATTAGTTGTGTTATGTGACTTGTGATGTGTGACTTGTGTTGTGTGAGTCATGTTGTATGACTCGTGTTGTGTGACTTGTGTAGTGTGACTTGTGTTGTGTACTTGTGTGACTTGTGTTAGTTGTGTTGTGTACTTGTGTGACTTGTGTTAGTTGTGTTGTGTGACTTCTGTTGCGTGACTCATGTTGTATGACTCATGTTGTATGACTCTTGTTGTGTAACTTGTTTTGTGTGAGTTGTGTTGTGTAATTTGTGTTGTGTGACTCATGTCATGTGAGTTGTGTTGTGTGACTTGTGTTGTGACCTTTGTTGTGTGACTCGTGTTGTGTAACTTGTGTTGTGTGACTTGTGTTGTGTGACTCGTGTTTTGTGAATTGTGTTGTGTTACTCGTGTTTTGTGAGTTGTGCGAGTTGTGTTGTGTGAGTCGTGTTCTGTGACTCATGTTGTGTGACTTGTGTTGTGTGCCTCTTTTTGTATTAGTTGTGTTATGTGACTCGTGTTGTGTGACTTGTGTTGTGTAACTTGTTTTGTGAGTTGTGTCGTGTGATTTGTGTTGTGTGAATCGTGTCATGTGAGTTGCGTCGTGTGACTTGTGTTGTGACTTTGTTGTGTGACTCGTGTTGTGTAACTTTTGTTGTGTGAGTCATGTTGTATGACTCGTGTTGTGTGACTTGTGTAGTGTGACTTGTGTTGTGTACTTGTGTGACTTGTGTTAGTTGTGTTGTGTACTTGTGTGACTTCTGTTGCGTGACTCATGTTGTATGACTCATGTTGTATGACTCTTGTTGTGTAACTTGTTTTGTGTGAGTTGTGTTGTGTGATTTGTGTTGTGTGACTCATGTCATGTGAGTTGTGTCGTGTGACTTGTGTTGTGACCTTTTTTGTGTGACTCGTGTTGTGTAACTTGTGTTGTGTGACTTGTGTTGTGTGACTCGTGTTTTGTGAATTGTGTTGTGTTACTCGTGTTTTGTGAGTTGTGTGAGTTGTGTTGTGTGAGTCGTGTTCTGTGACTCATGTTGTGTGACTTGTGTTGTGTGGCTCTTTTTGTATTAGTTGTGTTATGTGACTCGTGTTGTGTGACTTGTGTTGTGTAACTTGTTTTGTGTGAGTTGTGTCGTGTGATTTGTGTTGTGTGAATCGTGTCATGTGAGTTGCGTCGTGTGACTTGTGTTGTGACTTTTGTTGTGTGACTCGTGTTGTGTAACTTGTGTTGTGTGAGTTGTGTGACTCGTGTAGTGTGATTTGTTTTGTGTGACTTGTGTTGTGTGACTTGTGTTGTGTGACTTGTGTTGTGTGACTCGTGTAGTGTGACTTGTGTTGTGTGACTTGTGTGACTTGTGTTGTGCGACTTGTGTGAGTTGTGTGACTTGTGTTGTGTGACTTGTGTCGTGTGACTTATGTTGTGTGACTTGTGTCGTGTGACTTTTGTTGTGTGACTCTTGTTGTTTGACTTTTGTTGTGTGACTCGTGTAGTGTGACTTGTGTTGTGTGACTTGTGTTGTGTGACTTGTGTTGTGTGACTTGTGTTGTGTGACTTGTGTTGTGTGACTTGTGTGACTTGTGTCGAGTGAGTTGTGTGACTCGTATGAGTTGTGTCGTGTGACTCTTGTCGTGTGACTCTTGTCGTGTGACTCATGTTGTGTTACTCTTGTTGTGTGACTTGTGTTGTGTTGTTACTCTTGTTGTGTGACTCGTGTTGTGTGACTCTTGTTGTGTGACTTGTGTTGTGTTGTTTCTCAAGTGGTTGTAAAGATCAACCTGCGTCTCATGGAAGCTTCAAGAACCAGAGAAGAGAGTTTGTTCTAATTGTTGATGGTTTTCTTCAACATTCAATGATTTGAACGTCTTTTACTGTCGAGTCATGATAGAAATACTAGAGTTTAGTCTCCAGACTGTGTTGATAAATATGTCAAGATGACTTGAAATATTCTTCACCTTCCTGTTGTGTTCATGAAATATCATCACTTCTAGAACCAAGTTCATGAGTCGAGGAAAAGTCATTCAAATCCTCTCAGAGTGAAAAAGGTTTCATGAAGAAACATGAATCCATTCACTGTTTACATCCATGTGTGTGTTTGTGTTTGTTTGAAATGATGTTCTGACCTGAGAGTCTCCAGGTGACAGTGTGGACTCTTCAGTCCAGCAGACAGCAGCTCCACTCCTGGATCCTGCAGGTCGTTGTCACTCAGGTCCAGTTGAGTCAGACTAGAGGACGGAGAGCTGAGGACTGAGGACAGAAGTGAACAACTTCTCTCTGTCAGTCGACAGCAGTTCAGCCTGTGAAAGAGACAGAAACGTCAACAAGAGACTTTTTCTCTATTTTGACTTGAAAGCCTTGATTGGAGGAAACACTGAACTCTTGACGTTCATAAGATCATCACATGATTGTGTGAACATTTGAAGACTTTGATTTCAATCAGGATCAACTTGATCAACACATGAAATAATGAAGTTTTCATCAGTTCAACACTTGATGTATAAATGATCACATGACTCACTGTTGTGAGAGGATTGATGTGTGTTTGGACGACAAACAAACACAAGAGAAGAAAACATGAGAAAAACTAAAGTCACAAAACAAATAAAGAATAATAGTCATGAGAAAAACAAAAGTGTTTGTGTTTAATGTCAGTGTTAGTGTTAGTGTTGTGTAACTCCACTCACACTGGTGTTGTGTAACTCCACTCACACCGGTGTTGTGTAACTCCACTCACACTGGTGTTGTGTAACTCCACTCACACTGGTGTTGTGTAACTCCACTCACACTGGTGTTGTGTAACTCCACTTTGACTCGTTGTGTGACTCATGTTGTTTGACTTGTGTTGTGTGAGTTGTGTTGTGTGAGTCGTGTTGTGTGAGTCGTGTTGTGTGAGTCGTGTTGTGTGAGTCATGTTGTGTGAGTCATGTTGTGTGAGTCATGTTGTGTGACTTATGTTGTGGGACTCATGTTGTGTGTCTTGTGTTCTGTGACTATTGTTGTGTTAGTTGTGTTGTTTGAATTGTGTAGTATGAGTTGTGTGACTTGTGTCATGTGACTTGTGATGTTTGACTCGTGTTGTGTGACTCGTGTTGTGTGACTTGTGTAGAGTCTACTGACTCCTTTAAGAAACATCTTAAGACGTTTTTGTTTGTTCAGGCTTTTCCTTGATTTTCTGGAACTCCTGTTGTGTTATCAGTTTTATCTTGATCTTTAAAGTATATACTTTATTGAATATTGTTTTGATTGTTTAAGTGCTTTGTCACCCTGGTCTGGAAAAGCGCTATATAAATAAAAATTACTTACTTACTTACTTGTGTAGTGTGACTTGTGTTGTGTACTTGTGTGACTTGTGTTAGTTGTGTTGTGTGACTTCTGTTGCGTGACTCATGTTGTATGACTCGTGTTGTGTGACTTGTGTTGTGTGAGTAGTGTTGTGGGACTTCTGTTGCGTGACTCATGTTGTATGACTCGTGTTGTGTGAGTCGTGTTGTGTGAGTCGCGTTGTGTGACTTCTGTTGCGTGACTCATGTTGTATGACTCGTGTTGTGTAACTTGTGTTGTGTGAGTTGTGTTGTTTGATTTGTGTTGTGTGACTCATGTCATGTGAGTTGTGTCGTGTGACTTGTGTTGTGACTTGTGTGTGTACTTGTGTGACTTGTGTTAGTTGTGTTGTGTGACTTCTGTTGCGTGACTCATGTTGTATGACTCGTGTTGTGTGACTTGTGTTGTGTGATTTGTTTTGTGTGACTCATGTCATGTGAGTTGTGTCGTGTGACTTGCGTTGTGACTTTTGTTGTGTGACTCGTGTTGTGTAACTTGTGTTGTGTGACTTGTGTTGTGTGACTCGTGTTTTGTGAATTGTGATGTGTTACTCGTGTTTTGTGAGTTGTGTGAGTTGTGTTGTGTGAGTCGTGTTGTGTGACTTGTGTTCTGTGACTTGTGTTCTGTGACTCATGTTGTGTGACTTTTGTTGTGTGGCTCTTTTTGTATTAGTTGTGTTATGTGACTTGTGATGTGTGACTTGTGTTGTGTGAGTCATGTTGTATGACTCGTGTTGTGTGACTTGTGTAGTGTGACTTGTGTTGTGTACTTGTGTGACTTGTGTTAGTTGTGTTGTGTACTTGTGTGACTTGTGTTAGTTGTGTTGTGTGACTTCTGTTGCGTGACTCATGTTGTATGACTCATGTTGTATGACTCTTGTTGTGTAACTTGTTTTGTGTGAGTTGTGTTGTGTAATTTGTGTTGTGTGACTCATGTCATGTGAGTTGTGTCGTGTGACTTGTGTTGTGACCTTTGTTGTGTGACTCGTGTTGTGTAACTTGTGTTGTGTGACTTGTGTTGTGTGACTCGTGTTTTGTGAATTGTGTTGTGTTACTCGTGTTTTGTGAGTTGTGCGAGTTGTGTTGTGTGAGTCGTGTTCTGTGACTCATGTTGTGTGACTTGTGTTGTGTGCCTCTTTTTGTATTAGTTGTGTTATGTGACTCGTGTTGTGTGACTTGTGTTGTGTAACTTGTTTTGTGAGTTGTGTCGTGTGATTTGTGTTGTGTGAATCGTGTCATGTGAGTTGCGTCGTGTGACTTGTGTTGTGACTTTGTTGTGTGACTCGTGTTGTGTAACTTGTGTTGTGTGAGTCATGTTGTATGACTCGTGTTGTGTGACTTGTGTAGTGTGACTTGTGTTGTGTACTTGTGTGACTTGTGTTAGTTGTGTTGTGTACTTGTGTGACTTCTGTTGCGTGACTCATGTTGTATGACTCATGTTGTATGACTCTTGTTGTGTAACTTGTTTTGTGTGAGTTGTGTTGTGTGATTTGTGTTGTGTGACTCATGTCATGTGAGTTGTGCCGTGTGACTTGTGTTGTGACCTTTTTTGTGTGACTCGTGTTGTGTAACTTGTGTTGTGTGACTTGTGTTGTGTGACTCGTGTTTTGTGAATTGTGTTGTGTTACTCGTGTTTTGTGAGTTGGGTGAGTTGTGTTGTGTGAGTCGTGTTCTGTGACTCATGTTGTGTGACTTGTGTTGTGTGGCTCTTTTTGTATTAGTTGTGTTATGTGACTCGTGTTGTGTGACTTGTGTTGTGTAACTTGTTTTGTGTGAGTTGTGTCGTGTGATTTGTGTTGTGTGAATCGTGTCATGTGAGTTGCGTCGTGTGACTTGTGTTGTGACTTTTGTTGTGTGACTCGTGTTGTGTAACTTGTGTTGTGTGAGTTGTGTGACTCGTGTAGTGTGACTTGTTTTGTGTGACTTGTGTTGTGTGACTTGTGTTGTGTGAGTTGTGTTGTGTGACTCGTGTAGTGTGACTTGTGTTGTGTGAGTTGTGTGACTTGTGTTGTGTGACTCGTGTGAGTTGTGTGACTTGTGTTGTGTGACTTGTGTCGTGTGACTTGTGTCGTGTGAATTTTGTTGTGTGACTCTTGTTGTTTGACTTTTGTTGTGTGACTCGTGTAGTGTGACTTGTGTTGTGTGACTTGTGTTGTGTGACTTGTGTTGTGTGACTTGTGTGACTTGTGTCGAGTGAGTTGTGTGACTCGTATGAGTTGTGTCGTGTGACTCGTGTCGTGTGACTCTTGTCGTGTGACTCTTGTTGTGTGACTCGTGTCATGTTACTCTTGTTGTGTGACTCTTGTCGTGTGACTCTTGTCGTGTTACTCTTGTTGTGTGACTTGTGTTGTGTGACTTGTGTCGTGTGACTTATGTTGTGTGACTTGTGTCGTGTGACTTTTGTTGTGTGAATCTTGTTGTTTGACTTTTGTTGTGTGACTCGTGTAGTGTGACTTGTGTTGTGTGACTTGTGTTGTGTGACTTGTGTTGTGTGACTTGTGTGACTTGTGTCGAGTGAGTTGTGTGACTCGTATGAGTTGTGTCGTGTGACTCGTGTCGTGTGACTCTTGTCGTGTGACTCTTGTCGTGTGACTCATGTTGTGTTACTCTTGTTGTGTGACTTGTGTTGTGTTGTTTCTCAAGTGGTTGTAAAGATCAACCTGCGTCTCATGGAAGCTTCAAGAACCAGAGAAGAGAGTTTGTTCTAATTGTTGATGGTTTTCTTCAACATTCAATGATTTGAACGTCTTTTACTGTCGAGTCATGATAGAAATACTAGAGTTTAGTCTCCAGACTGTGTTGATAAATATGTCAAGATGACTTGAAATATTCTTCACCTTCCTGTTGTGTTCATGAAATATCATCACTTCTAGAACCAAGTTCATGAGTCGAGGAAAAGTCATTCAAATCCTCTCAGAGTGAAAAAGGTTTCATGAAGAAACATGAATCCATTCACTGTTTACATCCATGTGTGTGTTTGTGTTTGTTTGAAATGATGTTCTGACCTGAGAGTCTCCAGGTGACAGTGTGGACTCTTCAGTCCAGCAGACAGCAGCTCCACTCCTGGATCCTGCAGGTCAAGGTTCTCACTCAGGTCCAGTTGAGTCAGACTAGAGGACGGAGAGCTGAGGACTGAGGACAGAAGTGAACAACTTCTCTCTGTCAGTCGACAGTCTCTCAGCCTGTGAAAGAGACGAGTGTCGTCAACAAGAGGATTGATTTGTGTTTATATGAGAAACAAACACAAGATAACATAAGGAAAAATAACAAGAGATACAAAACAAACAACAATGACAAATGAAAATAAAGGTTGTTACATGTATATTGATCATAATAACACATCATTAATTATTTTTCTATTCACGTGTTTTTGTGTGTTTTCTCTCAATTGTTGTGTCTAATTCTTTTCCAGAGTAAAAATATCTTCAATTTAATCAAGACACTGATTCAATCGTGAAGATTCACTTCAGTCAATTTATTCTATTTGTTTTTTTAACATTAAATTCAATAAGACAGGTTTACAAAGTTATTATTCATAACAGTGTCAGGTGTGAGTGTGAAGGTGTTGCAGGTAATACAAGCTCAAACAATGTGTGTGTGTTTGTCACTCACACTCCTGCACTCTCTCAACACTGTTGTCTTCATTTGAATGTTTACAGAAAATTCAAGGTGAATTCTCTCCATCTTTGGATCCAGTGGATCTATGTTGTGACACAGATGGAGTGTCAATCATCCTCCGTCACATTCACCTTCATTTCTTCTCCATGTTTGCTTCACATGAACTGAATTAGTTTCAACTTTTGAAACATTTGTCAAGTTTGGAGACTATTTTTGAAGTTGTTTCTGGAGATCAATCGATATATGGATCAGTTTGTTTCCATCTGGTGACACTTTTTATTCATGATTCATAAACATGTTTCAAGTGAAGATGTTTTGACATTTTCTTATTTTCTAATGATATTTTTTCACATTTATCAAAGTTTTCCTCCAACATTGTTCAAACATGTCGTTCCTTTCAATCTCCAGGTTTCAAATGTTTTCTCTGTAGTTCCAGGTTTGACTATGGAGGCCTAGGAGGGTCAAACCTTTCATTGATATTTGAAACAATCTTCCATGTTTGAAGACAATACTTTTGGCAGAGATGGACTCGAGTCAACGACTTGGACTCGAGTCCAACTCTGGTCGCACCTATCAGACTCGTGACTCGTGATTTGTGACTCCAGTACACTGGGACTTGTGAATAATGACTCACTACTCCACCTGGTTAAGTGATTCGTGACTCAAGAGTCGACCCAGACGAGTCATTTGTGACTCGAGCGTCGACTCAGTTATTTTAGTGAGTCTAAAGTCAAATCATCTTCTGTTCACTGATCCATGCTGTGAGTTTTTATTGAGTGAATCTCCTATAGATGGTTCATGGACTCGAACATGGCTTCAGACTTGATTGACAGGACTATGTTGATGGTTCAATGTTTTATAATAATCAGTGAAAATCTAATGGTTTCATACAAGTCATGAGTTCATTGAATCATCTGGTGTTTTTCATTTTAACTACAGACTAACTGATGTCGAAACTGGTTACTATTTTGAATATTGTTTGTATTATTGTGAAGTTTGCAGTGGATTTAAGTTGTGTTCGTGTTATTTATGCTCTTGTAAAACGTTTTTAGTTTTATTTTGAAAGTCCACTTCCTCTCTGTTTCTCTCACAAGAGTTCAAAAGTCTAAGAAGAAGCTCAAGAGACATTCATTTGCATAAACTCAAGGACTTGAAGAAACATTAAACAAGACTTTTCTCTGTTTGAAGCCAACGAGGTGTTGTTTTGTTTGAATGTTATTTTCTCTTCTATTAACACTGTGTTAACTTTTCATTTTCTTCATCATTTATGTTCAGTTTTCACGCTGGATTTCGGGGTCAAGCCTAAAATAAACCCTGTCTGTGCCTGAGGGAGAAACATACAGTTGTTCATTCACTGTTTGTGTGTTTGTGTTCACGTCACATTTTCAAGTGTTTGCTCATGAAATTCAAATGAAAAGTTGATGTTTCAAAAAGTGACTTTAGAAAATGATGGATTTACAAAACAACGTGAAAGAAAAACCATGGAGAGAAAGAAGGAGTGAGATGGTAACACAGAGATGAGTTGAAATGAAAGATGAGCAGGATGTGAGACGACACTGTTGAATATTGTGATGAAGAAGAACATGTTTGACTTTTCATACAGTTGCTGATGTGTTCATCACACATGCTCACATCACCATGAACATTACCCTGCATTGAAATCTAGCAACAGAACGAGTGATGACATCACAAGAGTCTCTCAAATGTCTTTGAATGGATCTGAGATCAGTAAATATGTGTCAACATACTGAACAGCACGACCCAGCAGAAGAACAAATCAAGTTCAAGTGTGAGAACCTGCTGAAGACTGAGGTCACTTAGAATCAGCAGCTTCATTGAAGAACTCACTGGAGACTCAACTTTGACTCTCTGGAGTCTCACCTCTGACTTTCACATGTTCTGAAGCTGAAGACATGATGTTCTGACCTGAGAGTCTCCAGGTGACAGTGTGGACTCTTCAGTCCAGCAGACAGCAGCTCCACTCCTGGATCCTTCAGGTCGATGTTGAAACTCAGGTCCAGTTGAGTCAGACTAGAGGACGGAGAGCTGAGGACTGAGGACAGAAGTGAACAACTTCTCTCTGACAGGAAACAGTGTCTCAGCCTGTGAAAGAGACGAGTGTCGTCAACAAGAGGATTGATTTGTGTTTATATGAGAAACAAACACAAGATAACATAAGGAAAAATAAAAAGAGATACAAAACAAACAACAATGACAAATGAAAATAAAAGTTTGTTACATGTATATTGATCATAATAACACATCATTGATTGTTTTTCTATTCACGTGTTTTTGTGTGTTTTCTCTCAATTTTTGTGTCTAATTCTTTTCCAGAGTAAAAATATCTTCAATTTAATCAAGACACTGATTCAATAGTAAAGATTCACTTCAGTCAATTTCTTGTATTTGTTTTTTTAACATTAAATTCAATATGAACAGGTTTACAAAGTTATTATTCATAACAGTGTCAGGTGTGAGTGTGAAGGTGTTGCAGGTAATACAAGCTCAAACAATGTGTGTGTGTTTGTCACTCACACTCCTGCACTCTCTCAACATTGTTGTCGTCATTTGAATGTTTACAGTTAGAAAATTCAAGGTGAATTCTCTCCATCTTTGGATCCAGTGGATCTATGTTGTGACACAGATGGAGTGTCAATCATCCTCCGTCACATTCACCTTCATTTCTTCTCCCATGTTTGCTTCACATGAACTGAATTAGTTTCAACTTTTGAAACATTTGTCAAGTTTGGAGACTATTTTTGAAGTTGTTTCTGGAGATCAATCGATATATGGATCAGTTTGTTTCCATCTGGTGACACTTTTTATTCATGATTCATAAACATGTTTCAAGTGAAGATGTTTTGACATTTTCTTATTTTCGAATGATATTTTTTCACATTTATCAAAGTTTTCCTCCAACATTGTTCAAACATGTGTCGTTCCTTTCAATCTCCAGGTTTCAAATGTTTTCTCTGTAGTTCCAGGTTTGACTATGGAGGCCTAGGAGGGTCAAACCTTTCATTGATATTTGAAACAATCTTCCATGTTTGAAGACAATACTTTTGGCAGAGTTGGACTCGAGTCAACGACTTGGACTCGAGTCCAACTCTGGTCGCACCTATCAGACTCGTGACTCGTGATTTGTGACTCCAGTACACTGGGACTTGTGAATAATGACTCACTACTCCACCTGGTTAAGTGATTCGTGACTCAAGAGTCGACCCAGACGAGTCATTTGTGACTCGAGCGTCGACTCAGTTATTTTAGTGAGTCTAAAGTCAAATCATCTTCTGTTCACTGATCCATGCTGTCAGTTTTTATTGAGTGAATCTCCTATAGATGGTTCATGGACTCGAACATGGCTTCAGAATTGATTGACAGGACTATGTTGATGGTTCAATGTTTTATAATAATCAGTGAAAATCTAATGGTTTCATACAAGTCATGAGTTCATTGAATCATCTGGTGTTTTTCATTTTAACTACAGACTAACTGATGTCGTAACTTGTTTCTATTTTGAATATTGTTTGTATTATTGTGAAGTTTGCAGTGGATTAAAGTTGTGTTCATGTTATTTATGCTCTTGTAAAACGTTTTTAGTTTTATTTTGAAAGTCCACTTCCTCTCTGTTTCTCTCACAAGAGTTCAAAAGTCGAAGAAGAAGCTCAAGAGACATTCATTTGCATAAACTCAAGGACTTGAAGAAACATTAAACAAGACTTTTCTCTGTTTGAAGCCAACGAGGTGTTGTTTTGTTTGAATGTTATTTTCTCTTCTATTAACACTGTGTTAACTTTTCATTTTCTTCATCATTTCTGTTCAGTTTTCACGCTGGATTTCGGGGTCAAGCCTAAAATAAACCCTGTCTGTGCCTGAGGGAGAAACATACAGTTGTTCATTCACTGTTTGTGTGTTTGTGTCCACGTCACATGTTCAAGTGTTTGCTCATGAAATTCAAATGAAAAGTTGATGTTGTTTCAAAAAGTGACTTTAGAAAATGATGGATTTACAAAACAACGTGAAAGAAAAACGATGAAGAGAGAAAGGAAGTTGGAGTTTCTCAGCCTGAATAAAATGAAGAAGGAAATCAAACATTCATGGTTCATATCAGAGATGCTTCAATGATCCACTTACAGAACTTCATTTGAAGCTTGAACCACCGGCAGAAGCCTCTCAAGAACCTCCTCTGAGGTAGAGTATTTCTTCAGGTCAAACACTTTCAGATGTTCCTCTGAGGACAGTAAGATGAAGGCCAGGCTGGACCATTGAGCAGGAGACAGTTGATCTGTGAGGAGACGTCCTGATCTCATCTGCTGTTGGACCTCCTCCACCAGAGAAGTGTCCTTCACTTCATTCAGACAGTGGAACAGGTTGATGATTCTCTCTGGAGACACATTCTCACTGATCTTCTTCTTGATGAGCTCTGCTGTGTTGTGATTGGTCCAGGAGCTACTTCCTGTCTTTGTCAACAAACCTGTCAGGAGACTCTGGCTGGTCTCCAGAGAAAGACCCAGAAGGAAGCGTAGGAACAAGTCCAGATGTCCATTTGGACTTTCTACAGCTTCATTGATTTCTTTCTGGTAGAAATTTTCTATGGCAACGATTGTTGACTGCAGGTTGACTTTGGAGTTGAAGAACATCTGGTGAACATGAAGAGCAGCCAGAAACTCCTGAAGGCTCAGGTGGATGAAGCAGAACATCTGGTCCTGGTACAGTCCTCTCTCCTCTCTGTAGGTCTGAGTGAAGACTCCTGAGTGAAGTGAAGCAGCTGTGATGTCGATGTCACACTCTGTCAGGTCTGATTCATAGAAGACCAAGTTTCCTTTCTTCAGGTGCTCAAAAGCCAGTTTTCCCAGAGACTCCATCATCTTGCTGCTCTCAGGATCCCAAACTGTGACCGTCCCAGCTGCTCCATGGTTCTTCAGCTTCTTGACTTTGAACTGAACCACTATGAAGTAGATGTACATCTCAGTCAGGGTATTGGGCAGCTGTCCTCTGTCTCCAGTTTTCAACATGTCCTCCAGAACTGTGGCAGTGATCCAGCAGAAGATCGGGATGTGACACATGATGTGGAGGCTTCGTGAGGTCTTGATGTGAGAGATGATGGTGCTGGTCTGCTCCTCATCACTGGACCTCTTCCTGAAGTACTCCTCCTTCTGGAGGTCATTGAACCCTCTGACCTCTGTCACCATGTCCACACACTCAGGAGGGATCTGATTGGCTGCTGCAGGTCGTGTGGTGATCCAGAGACGAGCTGAGGGAAGAAGATTCCCTCTGATGAGGTTTGTCAGCAGGACGTCTACTGAGGTGGACTCAGTAGCTTCTATCAAGACCCGACTGTTGAGAAAGTCCAGAGGGAGTCGACACTCATCCAGACCATCAAAGATGAACAGAACCTGGATTCCTTCAAAGCTGCCGAGATCTTTGGTTTCAGGAAAGAAACGATGAACAAGTTCCATCAAACTCAACTTCTTCTCTTTCAGCAGGTTCAGCTCTCTGAAGGTGAAAGGAAATATGAAGTGGAAGTTCTGGTGAGCTTTGTCTTCAGCCCAGTCCAGAGTGACCTTCTGTGTCAGGAGGGTCTTCCCAATGCCAGCCACGCCCTTCGTCAGCAGGCTCCTGATTGGTCGGTCAGGTGAGGCTTTAAAGAGGTCTTCTGATCTGATGGTGGTTTCTGGTCTGGTCTGGTTCCTGGTGGCTGCTTCGATCTGTCGGACCTCATGCTCCAGGTTGACCTGGTCTGTGCCCCCCTCAGTGATGTAGAGCTCCGTGTAGATCTGATTCAGAGGAGCAGAGTTTCCTGCTTTAGGGACCCCCTCAGACACACGGCGGAACTTCTCCTTCAGGCTCCTCTTCAGTCGTCTTTGACGCTTTCCAGCACGACTTCCTGAAGAAGAGAAGTCACATGAAGCTCAAGATTCTAGAAGATCAATCTTCTCATCAGCTGCAGGAATTTCAATCTCAAATGTAGTGATGGCGAGATGAAGCCTCATGAAGCACTGAAGCCTCCCAGCCGAGTAGTTCATCTTTGGAGCAAAGCCTCGTGAGGCTTCATTTGCACGACCATGCCATCATGTGGACAATTGGGAGCATTGCATCTTTGTGCGCAAATGATTCTGATATTAAAAAATGTGCTTGATACGTATATATATATATATATATATATATATATATATATATATAGTATATATAATAATGGGTGTGTGTATGTGTCTGTGAGAATATATTAATCACAGGCTGTGATTCGCAGCCTATATTCCAACATCATTATACCTTTCTAGGAGAGATCTGCTCAAAATGCTGCCACACGGGGGAAAAATGCCTTTTTCTCGCCGGTTCCATGATACTAGTAGTAAACCAAAGTTTGCTATAGTCAACAATCCGCCAATCCAAGAGATGTTTCGTTTCCATTGCGTTTCGAGGCCACTTTTATTCTGAGTTTCGCGGGAAGTTCACGAGCGATTACCGAACTGGTCACGTGACGGTTCGGTTCGCGAGGCCTCGAACGTCATCACTACGTCACCACCTACGTAACCAACACACGCCTCGATACACGCTTCATGAAAAAATTCCTGGATCACTCGACACACGCTTCGAAGCCTCGACACAGTCGGTAACATCACTACTCAAATGTTCTAATAGATTCAAGACTTAATTTTCAACAGGTTGAAGGTTCAAATCCTCTTACTTCCCCACAGACGACCAGCAAGCTCCTCCTGCTTCATGCTCCTCAGGAGGTTCAAGATGAACATCAAGAAAGCTTCTCTGCTGCTCCTCATCTGGTCCTCTTCACACTTCACCTCCTCCTCTTCCTCATCATCCAGGTGTTTCTGCTCACCTGGTCTGAGAAACTTCTTCACTCTCTCCAGTTCCTCCTTGACCAGGGTCATGACCTTGTCCTCCAGCAGCTGAAACACAAACATGTGACTTGATCATGTGACCTACAGAGGTCACCAGAAGTATGTCCCAGTCCGAGTCTAACCAGGACCTGTTGAGCAATACTTTCTTCAAGAGTAGGACCAGAGAGTCTGAGTCAAATTCAAATCTCATCTTCTCTCTAAAACTAAACAAGAGTCTCAGCCACACCAGACCTTCTACTTCAAGTATGAAGCTGACAGGTGGAGTTGTCCAGGATCAGAGCTTCATGAAGCAGCAGAAGCAGCTGACTGGTGAGTTAGCAGCTGTTGTAGTCAGCAGGTGAGGCTGAAGACTTGAACGTACCTGAAGTGTGGAGTCCACATCTGTCTGCTGCTGGACACACTGGAGAACATCTGAGACCTGCTGATCCTCTCTGTGAAAAACATCAGGCCGTCCATTAGTTCTGTCTACTTCTACAAGGACACCAATGATCTGAGCAAGACTCTGACTCTTCCATGTGCAGACCACCTAAGATAGAATCTTCCACATTCATGGAAAACCAGGTGAAACACAAGTTTGTCTCACACTTCAGTTGTGATTTCATTCTCATGGCTGCAGTTTGTTGCTTCTTCTCTTGTGAGTCGACTTTCCTCCACGACTGTCTGCAGCACTTTTGACGAGCAGTTCATGAAGCTCAATAAAAGAGAAGTTTTGAGCTGCATTGATTCATGAGTTCAGTTGAAGTCACCAAGAGTCACTAACTGCTGATAGAAACACACACAGCTGTGAGTGAAAGAATGATTGTTGAGGATCAACTAACAGTCTTTGACGACTCAAACATTCCCTCAATCATTGAATCAGTGACTCTTAAATCACTTGAAGTATTTTCTCTTATCAGTGACCTTCATCTGAGGCGCTCATATGATCCACGTGAATGTTGCATCACAAGAAAAACACTCAAATCAAACTTGACTTTTGATGAATATTTCCTCACGTTTGTTGTGTGTCAAGTTTCACAAGACTTCAGGTGGAGGAGAAGAAAAGTAGTTGCACTATTTAGAATTCTTCTTCTTGACTCAACAACTGAAGAGACTGTTGGTCGTCACATGATGCAAACTTCTTCAACAACAGATGGAATGATCTTGACATCAAGTTGTAGATTTCTTCATGAGTCCAACAGCACCTGTTTGTCCCACAGCAGCTGCACATGCACTATTCTGTGTTGAATGTAAAATATACATTCAATTTAAATACTGCAAACACTGCCATTAATTCTCTCCCTCTTTGTCTGTCTTTCACCAGCAGTTTCCACTGCTTCGATGATGACACCCAGCTCTACCTTTCATGCAAACCCAACTCGTCACTTCCACCCCCACACTGGAACTCTCTCTCCCTCTTTACAGCTCAGCTCAAACCCACCTGTATTTGTGATTTTATTGTATTTGTGATTTTATTGTGCAGTGACCTTGAGTCTCCTCAGAGGTGGTTTTAAATAAGATTTATTATTATTGTTATTTTCTTCTTCCTCTCATGTGTATAGATATACTGTATAGTTTTCTCTGCATATTTAATAAACCACTAGATGTTCTCATGTTGTTCCTGTTGTCTCTCACCTCTGATGCTTCTGTTCACCTTTGAAGTCAATCCTAAATCCCATAGACGCGTCACTCTTCAGAGACACACAGCTAGGAGCAGGTCCAGGTCCAGGTCCAGGTCCAGGTCCAGGTCCAGGTCCAGGTCCAGGTCCAGGTCCAGGTCCAGGTCCAGCAGATGTACGTAGCTTTGATCTGAACACACACAAGTCGCAGTGAGAAAGTATTTCCAGTATTTGAAGGTGTGATGTGTTACGACCTCCACTGATCAGATTTAGCCTCTAACAGGAAGGGTCAGTTCCATGCACTGTAACTGGGAGTTAAGTTTGGTTCTTTTGTTTGCATATTTTAAACGTTAACTCATTGTTGTAAAATTGTAGTTGTTTGCTTGGCCTGCGTTCTCTTGAGCAGCCTTTTCCTTTTGTTGCCTCTTTGACGGCTTTGAGCCAGTATTTAAGTTGATTATTTCAAAGTGTGGAAGTGAAGAGTGTTTTTCCCAATTTGTATTTTGCATTGGGTTTTGTATTATATTTTGGGAATAGACAGACAGACAGACAGACAGACAGACAGACAGACAGACAGACAGACAGACAGACAGACAGACAGACAGACAGACAGACAGACAGACAGACAGACATACAGACAGACAGGTCGTAACATAAATGGGAGTTCATCCAGGACAATAGTAAAAGTAATTCCTATAAGAAGAAATTCAATTGTATGGTTAAATTGTGTGATTTTTATCCTATTTGTGATTTTATTGTGCAGCGACCTTGAGTCTCCTGAAAGGTGGTTTCAGATAAGATTTATTATTATTATTATTTTCTTCTTCCTCTCATGTGTATAGATATACTGTATAGTTTTCTCTGCATATTTATATAACCACTAGATGTTCTCGTGTTGCTCCTGTTGTCTCTCACCTCTGATGCTTCTGTTCACCTTTGAAGTCAATTCCTACTCCCATAGACGCGTCACTCTTCAGAGACACACAGCTGGGAGCAGGTCCAGGTCCAGGTCCAGGTCCAGGTCCAGGTCCAGGTCCAGGTCCAGCAGATGTACGTAGCTTTGATCTGAACACACACAAGTTGCAGAGAAAATGATTCCAGTACTTGATAGTGTTACGACCTCCACTGATCAGATTTAGCTTCCAACAGGGAGGGTGAGCTCCATGCACTGTAACTTTGGTTCTTTGGGATGTCACAGTAATATACATATCAATGGCAACAATGAGCATTTCTGATGCTCTTAACATGATGTCTGCGTATATTCTGTTTGTGCACGTTTGTTTCGAAAGGCGGGAAAATTGGCAAGTTTATAAATGTGCCGATGGGAGGGGATTCCGACAGGTGTGGTGAGATCGTTGTTTTCCTAAAGAACCTGGCGCCTCATGTACTAAGAAGTTCGTAGATCTTCTACTAAATATGTCCGTAAGTCAAGTCAAATATGTATGAAGTCATAGTCCAACGTACCCGTTACATGACATGTGTACTCGTACTATTAAGTTGCATTGACGTAACTACATATTCATACTCGTAATCAAGAAGGTACACATGAGTGATTGAAGACTTGTAGTCGTAAAAGAGGAAAAAGAAACCTTGACTATATTGTCTAAGTTTACAAGTACAAGTTACTAAACACGACCTCTTGAATCTGCAGGTGTGAGTCACAGATTTTTTTTATCTAGACACTCGTAGCATGAGATCTGTACCTGTACTTCAAATGCACTTACATGTAACTACATACGGTGGGTACAGAAAGTAATCAGGCCCTTTTGATTTTTCACTCTTTGTTTCATTGCAGCCATTCGCTAAAATCATTTAAGTTCATTTTCTTCCTCATTAATGTTCACTTAGTTCCGCACCTTGACACAAAAAAACTGAAATGTAGAAGTTTTTAAAAATGTATTAAATAATGAAAACTGAAACATCACATGGTCATAAGTATTCAGACCCTTTGCTGTGACTCATATTTAACTGACGTGTCGTCCATTTCTTCTGATCCTCCTTGAGATGGTTCTACACCTTCATTGAGTCCAGCTGTGTTTCATTAAACTGACTGGATTAGGAAACACACTCCTGTCTATATAAGACCTCACAGCTCACAATGCATGTCGGAGCAAATAAGAATCATGACGTCGAAGGAACTGCCTGAAGAGCTCAGAGACAGAATTGTGGCAAAAGATCAGGCCAAGGTTACAGAATAATTTCTGCAGCACTCAAGGTTCCTCAGAGCACAGTGGCCTCCATAATCCTTAAATGGTTTGGAAAAGTTTGGGACGAGCAGAACTCTTCCTAGACCTGGCCGTCCAGCCAAACTGAGCAGTTTTTGGGAGAAGAGCCTTGGTGAAAGAGGTGAAGAAGAACCCAAAGATCACTGTGGCTCCAGAGATGCAGTGAAGACATGAGAAAGTTCCCGAAAGTCAACGATCACTGCAGTTCTCCACCAGTCAGGGCTTCATGGCAGAGTGGCCCCACGGAAGCCTCTCCTCAGTGTAGGACGTATGAAAGCCTGCAAAGAGTTTGTCAAAAAAACACGTGAAGGACTCCCAGACTATGAGAAATAAGATTCTCTGGTCTGAGGAGATCAAGATGGAACCCTTTGGCCTCAATTCTAAGAGGAATGTGTGGAGAAAACCAGGCACTGCTCATCAAGTGTCCAGTACTATCCAACAGTGAAGCACAGTGGACGCAGCTTCATGCTATGAGGGTGTTTTTCAGCTGCAGGGACGACTGGTTGCAATTGAAGGAAAGATGAATGCAAGTACAGAGATATCCTGGAAGAAAACCTTGAGTGCTCAGGACCTCAGACTGGGCCGAAGGTTCACCTTCCAACAAGACAATGACCCCGAGCACAACTAAATAACAAAGGAGTGGCTTCGGAACAACTCTGTGACCATTCTTGAATGAGACAGAGCCCTGACCTAAACCCAATCTAGCATCTCTGGAGACACATGGAAATGTCCGTCCATCAACGTTCACCATACAACCTAAGAGAACTGGAAAGGTTCTGCAAGGAAGAATGGCAGAGGATCCCCAAATACAGGTGTGAAAAACTTCTTTAACAGTTTTCTCCCGAGAACAGCCAGACTGACTGCAAAAAAAACAACACTGAACACTGTAAAAAAGAACGAGACACTACCTCACCTTAATCACATGCAATGTTCTGTGGTGAATGTAAAATATAGATTTAAGTGCAATATTGAAAACACTGCTTTAATTCTCTGTCTCTTTTCTTCTTCCTCTCATGTGTATAGATATACTGTATAGTTGTCTCTGCATATTTAATTAACCACTAGATGTTCTCATGTTGCTCCTGTTGTCTCTCACCTCTGATGCTTCTGTTCACCTTTGAAGTCAATTTTTCTTCCCATAGACGCGTCACTCTTCAGAGACACACAGCTTGGAGCAGGTCCAGGTCCAGGTCCAGGTCCAGGTCCAGGTCCAGGTCCAGGTCCAGGTCCAGCAGATGTACGTAGCTTTGATCTGAACACACACACGTTTCATTGAGAAAATGATTCCAGTATTTGAAGGTCTGACAGGAGAAGTGATCTTCTCACCTCTGAGCTCTGGTCTGACTGTCATGGTCTTCACCCAGAAGTTCTTTAGAGGGAGGATCTTCCTCCTCTGTGTCCACACACAAACACAAACACAACAGCATCATGGATCTGAATGTTTGTGTCACTTGTTTAAACACAACATCTCTTTGACTTTGTTCCACTTAAATTTTTTTTCATCTCTTTTTTTGCATGTTTTCATTTATTCAATCAACAAATTATCACGATGAAGATTCATTCATTCACCTCACGACCACGCTCTTGATTCATTCATTCACCTCACGACCACACTCTTGATTCATTTATTCACCTCACGACCACACTCTTGATTCATTCATTCACCTCACGACCACACTCTTGATTCATTCATTCACCTCACGACCACACTCTTGATTCATTTATTCACCTCACGACCACACTCTTGATTCATTCATTCACCTCACGACCACACTCTTGATTCATTTATTCACCTCACGACCACACTCTTGATTCATTTATTCACCTCACGACCACACTCTTGATTCATTCATTCACCTCACGACCACACTCTTGATTCATTTATTCACCTCACGACCACACTCTTGATTCATTTATTCACCTGACTACCACACTCTTGATTCATTTATTCACCTCACGACCACACTCTTGATTCATTTATTCACCTCACGACCACACTCTTGATTCATTTATTCACCTGACTACCACACTCCTGATTCATTTATTCACCTCACAACTTCACGCTTGATTCATCTCACAACCACACTCTTGATTCATTTATTCACCTCACGACCACAATCTTGATTCATTTATTCACCTCACGACCACACTCCTGATTCATTTATTCACCTCACAACTTCACTCTTGATTCATTTATTCATCTCACAACCACACTCTTGATTCATTTATTCACCTCACGACCATACTCCTGATTCATTTATTCACCTCACGACCATACTCTTGATTCATTTATTCACTTAGGACCACACTCTTGATTCATCCATTCACTCTTTCTGGGCAGACATGATAGATGGTAGACGGTGAGAAAGCCACTGACCTGTGAGCGGCTCTCTGCTCTGAAGACTTGTGTCCATGTTTGTAGGTGAAACTTCCAGGTGAGCTCAGCTCCTTCTGATCCAGACTCAGGGAAACACTGATCGATGAAACGCCCGTGAGTGAGGGGGGGTGTCCTGTCAGAGACCAACAGTGCAACATTGTTTGTTGTTGTTGATTCACATGGTTACAATATGCAAACAAAATATTGACCACGAGGGTCAAGACAAAGTGAAAATGTTCAAGTAGAGGAAAGAATCCAGGAGTGGTCAGGAGAGCTTCAACATGAGGGAGATTAATAATTTAATCCACCCTGATATAAATGTATTTTTTAATTTTAAAGTCAGTCAAATGGTGGATATTGGACATATATTCAATGCACCAGATCGGAGTCTCTCACTTGAAGCACTTCCAGTTCAGTACGTGTCATTTAGGGACCGTCAACAAATTCAATGTCATTTTTGTAATATAATTTTTCAATAGCTCCCTGGAAATTAAAACTTAGGGGGACACATGATACATAAAGATGACTGACTTATATTACAGCAAGATTAATAACTTATATTCATTAATATTAGTAATATGTTTCCAATATTTCCTCAATAACGTCAAGAAAATGTTTTCTGCGATAAGGTCTTGGACTCACTAGTCATTGGAATTGTGGATCAGCAAACACCCATGCTGGGGCCGGTTTCATATTAAAGTAAAATTCATGTTACTTTGGATTAGAAGTTCTCAGCTGTACTTCAAGTCAGATCGTTCCTACACACTGAGGAAAACAAAACAAATCCTCACATGATGCCAGCAAGTCTCGATTCAAAGACGAGATCTGCGACAAAGTCACGAGATAAGCCGAGTTCCACGGAGTCTGTTGAAACTTTCCACAACGACCATGTAGCACGGCCATCTTAGGAGCCAGTTGTTTAGACTTGCTGTCAATAATACACGCAGGACTGACCAGAGGCGTTTATCTGAACATTCATACTAAAAAATAGGGATGGGCGATATGAAAGAAATCTTCTATCATGATATAGATGATCTTATATCACCATTAGATTTACCACGATATAGATTTTCAGAGAATAACATTAAAAAATATTGTCCAAAATACACAGAAACTGCTTCATTTTTCTCTCCCTGTGGTTTGAAACCATGTTGTCATGTAGTGGATACAAATACTAGTACATTATTTGATACTTCAATACCATTTCTTAACTACGATTAAAGAAAAAGTACTTCTTAGCTCACAACTTTATTAAATAACAATCATCAATTTTATTATGTTTCTTTCTTTATCTTTACAACATTTATTACTTTATATGTAGTTCACTGTTTTATTTGACGTGTGCAGATACAGTATATGTATTTATCTTTATGTGATGTATTAATTTATCTGTTATTTTATGTTTGTTTGTTTGCGTGAAGATTCCTTTTTTTCATTTCTTTATAATATATATTTGTTCATCTGCTGTTCATTGTTTTGTTTCTTTTAGTTTACTATGTGCCGTTATTTTTGTTTCTACATCTTTATATATTTATTCGTTCTTCAATGTTTTTTTTGTTCGTTTGTGTTCTGATGACATATTTACAGTCAATCTGGAGAGTTAGGTTTTTAATAACGTCTGAAACAGACGCAGTTCTATCCTGAAAACAGAAAGAGAACATGTATTGTTAACTGGAAGAATATACATTTAACAACAATAAAACCCAGCGTGGTTGTGACGAAAAGTTTTCTTCCTGCGTTTCCTTTGGAATGTCAGTGTTATAATCACAAATGTCCATTTCTTCTTCATCCTCCATCATAGGTGAAAATAACTCTGTTTCATTTAGGAGGAATAACGCACAATTGACATACTTCAATTCTTCAATACTTTTAAACTGAGATAAACAGTACCTTTAACTTGTAGTTTTCCTAACATTCTCTGTTGTTCCTCCTCCCCCGGTTTGCAAGATGGAAAGTATGTCATTTGACATGCGAGTCATTCAGAGGCAGTAGGTGCAGTTTTTGACCACAAACATTGTAACAGAGACACATTATTTGAGTCCGTAAATCAACGTATGCATGTCTATCAAATATAATGTTACTATCCTGGTGTACAATAGCTCATGCTTTACACAGAAATTCTCATTTCAAATGGTTTAATTGAGGCAAACATTTTAAAGGTGACACTTTTTTCCTGATGAAGGTGACATCTAAGACTGGACAGTATTATATTTGCAATACATGTTACTCTCAGTGAAATGTATCCAAATTAATACATATTTTTCAAATGTGACCAATGTAAAGCATAAAAGTATCTTGTATTTACCACTGTATAGAATTCTGCAACACTTCTGCTTGCGATGATAATCACATGTCAATGCTGACGAAGTCTCCACAGATGAGAAAATCAGACACAAATACAAAGAAATGTGTTGATACACTTCCCCACAGTAGAGAGGAAGACAAGTTTGCGTCTGGTTTATTTACAATCTTATAACATCATGTACAGGAGAACTTGACGTCAATGATACAAGACAAATAAACTACATGAAGGCTCAATAATATAAATAATAAAAAGTTTACAGGTTCTACGTCATTTGGTGCTCCGCCCTCTAACTGCTTCGCTATTGGTTTATCCTCGAGGCACCGCCTCGTCTCTGAGAACGCTTATGAACTCTCCGACCAGATGGGTGTAGTCCACTTCCTATAGAGGTGTGGAATCCCCACCGCACTTCCTCCTTTTTAACTCGGCAGAAAGCTACTGACAGTGAAAAGATCACAGTGGAATGTAATGATGGCGAATAAATGTTTACAATCTTATAACATCAGGCAGTAGCGGTTTTGGGTACGGGCGAACGGGGCAGCCGCCCGGGGCGGAATTTTTTCATGACATACGGGGTGCGGCACGAGCGCTTGATAACCAAAATGAAAATGCGCCTCTGCAACACGGTTTTGTATGAGGCGATCTGGCGCCCCCTGCAGCAGCTGCTCGCTGACAAGGTGCAGCTGTGAGTGAGAAGAAAGGAGGGGGGGCGCGTGGACAGCGTGATATATATATATTTTTTTCGAGTGTGTTATTTGTGTGATGAAGGATTTGTGCTATTAAGAATATTGTTCCTATATTTTATTTGTATTTAATTTTCAGTGTAGAACCACCACTGCCTTAGAAACATGTCCTTATCTGGTGCGGATGTTCGTTTGCTGTGGTTGAAATGGAAGAGTGGCTGTAAAGTAGGTAGCAATTTATAGACTGAAGGTTATACTGCCCTCTGCTGTTTGGAAATAAAGAAGAACAAAAAATAGCTTTAAGGCGGCAAAATATGGCGGAATATGGTGATTGTTAAATACTCTGTGTATGACAATACAATTGATCTAGGATGTATCATGACGTATGTGTAACAGAAGAGGAAAAATATAGCTGACAATGATTTGTTCACAGTATTTGTATTTATTCAATACATCTGTCTCCCACAGTGCAAAGAACATGTACGGCCTAAACAGTGTATCATACATTTCCATCAAAATAAAGAAATGTAAAAAATACACATTCCAGTTCTTAACAAGAATATTTTTTTTTAGAAGAATCCCTCTTTAGGATTCCTCAGAAGACAAAAAAAACCTCCATCACTTCCTTTAGGTCATTCCATAGAGACAAATCACTGTATCAAGACTAGATACGTAATACCTGTGACCCTTGACCTCTGTGTTGTATTGTTATTTGTCACGGTTGTGATCCATACTCGTACTCTTGATACAGAATCGTGATATTTTGATTCATACTTGAAATTCTGAAAAAAGTTGTAACTTTTTTAGTTGTAGTCAGTTATTTTTGTAAATTATTTTAGGAGAAATAATAATAAACATGCACACGTCACAGATTTCCTACAATTCAGGTACGAATACTGACAATGACCAAACAAACTTGTTCTACATACACATGCCTTTTTGAAAGCTTACTTACCCCATACAAATAAGCGTATGGCTTTAGGCTAAGCTGGACTGGGCATTTCGATTACTACACTGTCCGGCCTATTGCAGTGGCGTTGGGCATGATGTTTCAATATGTCATGTTGCATTTCCTATGATGCCATTGTGCTTGGATGGATGAACTAGGATAGAGCCAGGCATCATTTACCAGGCATGTGCTGTGCAGCGCTGCTCTCTCGCTCAGTGAGGAATAAAACGATCAAAACACGGAGTCCGTTCCGTCGCTCCAACACGACGTCATTTCCCGTCCGGGTTCTTATGCTTCGCTTCGTGGCGAAAGATGGACAATCAAAAGTGTGTCACGTGTCGTTTATTCGCCGCTTCAAGTCAAACAAAATACAAGCTTTACGATCGCGACCGGACACACTTTCTCCCGGCAACTGTACAGGTCAATAGTCCCGGGAGAAAAGGCCCGATCTGTAGAAACATTGCTATATTTAAGGCAAATTTCCCTCCCAGGGGGTCATCCTTTCCGGCCAAATGGTCCTTTCAAGTTCCCTGTGTCCAGATCCACCATTGAGAGACATCCTAATTTGTTTTCTTGTAATCTAATCATTCAAATGTTCTCGGGTGTGGGTTTCCGTCTTTTAGCCCCCCTTTCCCGGGTGAGTCTTGCTTCGTTCTTTGATCTACGATTTAAGGTGTGATTTGCAGATGAACAGATGTTTTAAATTACCGGTGTCGTATCTCTAATCCTGATCAAAGCTAGCCTTGAACCAGTGAATCAGTCTGGAGTGGAATGTTGATTGTGAATGTGTAGTCAAACGTTTAAGCTCTTAGATGAAGCGAGTCATTTATACTTTATATTTTGATTATCTTTTAGCATTAATTTAAGTATGGCGTATACGTATATAATAATTTTAATCTAACAGGAAGTATTTCTTCCTCCTTTCTTTCTTCCTTTTAGAGGTCTGAAAACCTTTACTTTTTCTCTTCACGTGATGGCGGCGGCTGCTGCTGCCGCTGTGGTTGCTGATCCTGCTGCTGACATTGCACTACACTGTCGCTGCTGCTGGTTTCTCGTACCAAAAGATGTCGGGTTCTCTGTCAAAAGCCCTGTATCCCCTGCAAGCTTCCTTTTGATTCGGGTGCATGTGATCCCGGGCCAAACAGGGAATCCTCTGTGGACCTTGAGGATTAACCAATAGCGAGAAACTCGGTTAGAAGGCTTCGAACCAAGAAGTAGAACCTGCACCCACAGCCGTCCTTGAGGACCTTGGAAGACACTGCTGTAAAGGTTCCCCACATGGTCTTGGGTTCTCAGATGCATTAGTTAAGAAAAAGTCTGAGCTTTTTATTTAATTCATTCTTAGTTTTTTATTCTATTTCTGCAGATGTCCTCGTCCAATCAGAGGACACCAGATATTTAGAACTGAAGAAGCCTCTTGGATGAGTGGGGAGATGTCTTCAGTAACGCGACACTTTTAGTGTTGAAGTCAATCAAACAAGTGTGATCTTTTGAGGTCGCTAAGCAATCGAGCTCCTTATTTACCAAACTTTAACAGCAAGTATGAGTCTGAATATTGTCTTTTCATTCTTGGAGGCGCAGCTATCTTACTTTTCTGTGATGGGTCTTGACAAAACCTATGTTTGACAAATCACAGCAGAATGGGTGTTGTTTCCAGAAAAAGAAAGACTTTTCAATGGGTGGGGCGTATTTTTATAATGTAAATATTTAAATTAAAGGAGAGTTTTGTGCAAACAAACACATACTGATGAGTACAATAGAGGTCAAAGATCAATCTAGGCGCCACTCAAATCAACACATTAGTTTTCCATTAATTATATTGAACCAAACATCCAGTGGGTCACATAGATTGACTTGACTGGCTATATTTGACTTCTTGGTCTTGAGTTTGACATACTTGCTCTACACAGTCAAGTTGCCTCACTTTGGAACCAACAGGTTCTTAAAGTATCTTGCAATAATAGCCCCGTGAAGAGTGATGGTACTGGTGATACATACAATTAAATTCAATTGTATTTCAAGTATCATAACAAAGTTATCTCAGTTGAAGTAAGACTATAGTTGAGAAAGGAAAAACAGATCCCAGCAATTCAACAATGAGTGAATCACATGGTGGCGTTGACGTATGTAAAGCAGCACAGAAACATCTAGAGATGGAATCTGAAACATAAAAATGACAAAATAAAGCAGCACTTGGTTACACTTTTGGTTACACTGTTTTTATCGCACCAGTCAATTGTTAAACTGTTTCCTGAACATTTTATGTATAGGTGCAGTTTTTTTACATCACACAGTCATGGAGCCTCATCTATGTGTGACATTGACAAATAGTTTAAAGAACTAGTTTTAAGAAAATTGTAACAATTTGTGAAATGATGCATAACCTGCTCGGCCGAAAATGTGGCGTAGGGTTGGACCCTCAATTATCATTCCTATTGTAGTACTATCACTACTCCAAGTTATTGAGCCGTCAGAACTATGAAAAAAAACAGCTCTGTCACTGTCACGCCACATGTCCATTGAATGCTCATTTTACCTGCATTTTCTAGATCAAGATAAGTTGAGCTGCTTATGCCAAAGTTTGAGTCACAGAAAAAGGCTCCGTCACACTAAGATCTAGTCTGTTGGAGCTACCAGCAGTGACCCTTCGAAGACTCCTTGTGGCTAATCATTAATAATGTATTTAGGAGACAGGATTGAAAGTCAATTCTTAAATGAACATGGAGCCAGTTCAGTGAAGCTTTTAAAGTCAGTGTCCTCAACCTCCAGCAAAGCAATGGTACCGGTCTTCACACATCTTCTGCATACGACGTCCTTCCTTGTAGGCTTTTTATCAAAGTATTTGATGTAATTGGCCCCTGGGTTACCAATATGGTGAACCTCTCCCTTTCCATAGGGGTTTTTCCCAATGCATTTAAACATGCCATTGTGGAGCCTCTGCTCAAAAAACCAGGCTTAGACCCAACTGACCTCAGTAATTTCAGGCCTATTTCTAAGCTCCCTTTCTTGTCCAAGATCTTGGAGAAGGTGGTGTCTGAGCAGCTGTCTTTGTTCCTGGATCAGAGCGACATCCATGAGTAGTTTCAGTCTGGCTTCCGTAAACATCACTCTGCGGAGACAGCTTTATTGAAAGTGTCCAGTGACATCATGATGTCGACTGACTCTGGTAAATTCACTGTTCTGGTTCTCTTGGATCTGTCCTCAGCCTTTGACACAGTTGATCACCAGATCCTGCTGAGAAGACTGAGGGATGAAGTGGGACTGTCTGGGTCTGTGTTAGAATGGTTCTCATCTTACCTTTCTGGGCGCAGCTTTAGTGTATCTGCCAATCAAATGAGGTCTGAATCGGCAGATCTGTTGTGTGGAGTCCCTCAAGGTTCTGTTCTGGGTCCTTTATTGTTTTTGCTGTACTTGATTCCCCTCCGTAAAATCATTCAGAGATTTCCAGATGTTTCTTATCACATTTTACTGCTACTGCTCTTTTGATCCAACTGAGCCCAAAGGCTGAACAGCTTAGTCAATTATTTGCTAGAAATCAAACAATGGCTGAGTGAAAACACTTTACAGCTAAATGTGGACAAAACTGAAACACTGGTGATTGCTCCCGATGATAAGATTCCAGGGTTGAGTCAGTACTTGGGTGACTTAGGTCAGTCTGTCAAACTGAGCCTGAGAAACCTGGGTGTTGTATTTGATAAAGACATGTCTCTTGTTCAACACTGCAGAAAACTGACCAGAAACTGTTTCCTTCAACTGAGAAAAATCTCTAAATTTAGGAAAATGTTGTCGGAACATGATCTGGAGCTTGTAATCCATGCGTTTGTTTCTTCTCGTCTGGACTATTGTAACAGTTTGTTTTCATGTCTTAACCAGAAGGATGTGTCTCGTCTGCAGTTGATTCAGAACTCTGCAGCGAGAATTCTGACCCGCTCAAGTAGAAGAACTCACATTTCTCCGATCCTTAAAACTCTTCACTGGCTTCCAGTTTCTTTCAGGATCAACTTTATAATTCTGGTTCTTACTTTCAGATCTATTCATGGTCAGGCTCCTCCTTACATCACTGATCTGATCCAGCCTTACACCCCAGCTCGGGCTCTGAGGTCTGTGGATCAGAATCTACTTCCACGCACACGACTCAGGACCAGAGGAGAGAAATCTTTTCAGGCTGTTGCTCCTAAGCTTTGGAACGATCTTCTCTCTCTTTGTGTTTGATGATCTACTGACTCCTTTAAGAAACATCTTAAGACGTTTCTATTTGTTCAGGCTTTTCCTTGATTTTCTGGAACTCCTGTGTTGTTCTCAGTATTATCTTGATCTTTAAAGTGTATATACTTTTTTCAGTATTGTTTTGTTTGTTTAAGCGCTTTGTGACCCTGGTCTAGAAAAGCGCTATATAAATAAATATGACTTACTTACTTACTTACTTACAATGAAATATAAATTAATAACTTCACACAGCCATATATTTTTGTAACCAGTCCGTTGCCCTTGCTGATTCAGCGTTATGATTTATTTTTGCTGGTATTTCTATTTTCTCTTTTTTCTCTATAGGTAGGTCCGTGTATATCAACAGCAAAACAAAAAGGTTGTTCCAAGTCCTTTTAAGTGGTTTGTAGAATCAAAGTAGAATAATGTTGTCATTTCCTTGTAATTTAACAGCTGAAGCTGAAGCTAAAAACCAACACATAGACAATAAAACAGTTTGAAGAGCAGAAGGAAGTTTATTTGAATTATCAAGAAGAATAATTGCATTGCAAGTACACTAGCCTAATCTTATGGTACACACATAAATGTGAAGTTATATCAATATACAGGATTTGTTTACCATATTTAGTTTTATCATATTAGTTTACAAACCCTGAGAGGAGATTAATTCAACCCTTAACTGGGTTAATCAACAAGCTTTTACGCTCCTTTATTTTCAGTGTTTTATCTTTTTTTTAATATAATATTTTCCTTGAATAGAATGTGCGTTGTTTTATCTTGTTTGATTACTGTTCTCTTTTAATGGATTGTGTCGATTTTAACTGTAGTTTTTTGCTTTTATGTAAAGCAATGTGTGACTATGGTTTAAAAAGTGCTATATAAATAAAGTTATTATTATTATTACTATTGTTATAAATGTTTGATGTACTACCCCAGAAATGAAAACTGGGATTATTATCCAATCATGCACTGTACAATGCAAATAGTATTGAAAGAGAAAAAAATAACTGTTTCCTTTTTTTAAAAGAAGAATTAAAGCCAATATTCAGCCCATAGGAGAGTCATTAAGTTCTCTGAGCTCATTCATCAGCAACAATCAAGACGTCATTGTGATAGACCATCAAGATGTTCCATGAATCATAAGTTGCTCCAATGTAGTTGTCGGGATTGACGTTGATCCCAGCCTCAGTCAGAACCTCCATCATCGCAGCATGTTTGGCTGAGCCGGTTTCCTTGCTCGGCAATCCAGTGTACGGGCTTAAAAAAACAAGGAAAATAAAGATTTACGATCTAAATTTCATTGTTTCCGTTCAAGAGAAACTCCAAAAGTTAGTAAAAAACTGTATACATCAGATGAAAACTAATGAACTTACTATGCATACACCAGTTGAGCAGGTTTCTTCTCGATCTTGACTTCATCAGTGTCGGGCAAATCCACCGTATGTGAAACGGGCCACTGCAAAGAAAGCTTTCCTTCTCGGAAAGCGATTTGGACCGGCCATCTATCACAGTCCAGTTCATCGTCTGTAGGGATGGAAAGACGTCACTGTCTCTGTTTGAGATTTACGAGACAGTACTGACAGTGTGTCAGAGATAATTCACTGTTAACCCGTTCAGGACAGAATTCTTTTGTAGCAACGTTGCCAGTAAACAACCCACAATGAGAAAATAATGTAGGTTCAAGGGCTTGTGAACAAAAATGTTGCCTGTTCAAATACCTGAAGGAAACAAGTCAAACTACTGCTTTCAAGAAAATTTGGGCTGATGAAGCTTCATGAAGCACTGTCTTTATTTTTAGAGCTCAGTAGGCAGTATCCTCAGTTTAAAATTATTTGTTTTCTAATCAAAATTGCCTTTTATAAAAATGCTTTAGAGCAGAAAGTAACATATAAGTTGGTAAGTAAGTAAGTAGGTAATATTTGTAGAGTGCTTTTCCAGACCAGGGTCACAAAGTGCTTAAACAATCCAAAACAATACCCAATAAAATAAATACTTAAAAGGTCAAGATTATACTGAGAACAAACACAGGAGTCTCTGAGAATCAAGGAAAAGCCTGAACAAATAAAAGTGTCTACAGATGTTTCTTGAAGGAGTCAGTAGATCATCAAACACAGAGATGGTTCCAAAGCTTAGGAGCAACAGTCTGGAAGGATTTCTCTCCTCTGGTCCGGAAGTTCAGGAACCATCAGTAGATTCTGATCCACAGACCTCAGAGCCCGAGCTGGGGTGTAAGGCTGGATCAGATCACTGATGGAAGGTCTGACCATGAATAGATCTGAAAGTAAGAACTTATACGTATAGTTGTCTCGGAAATCAAGGACACCATTCATGAACATTTGTCAGCACATTAGTAGCCCCTAAATGTAAACAACAGGTAAACAAATGTCACCAGATAGATTTAGTTCTTTTACTTACCTAAGTCCTTCATGTTGTTGCAGTAACTCTTCAGCGCTTTGGTTCCTTTTGTCACATCGGGAATTGTCAGGTCTGGTATGGAGGTGCTCAGCCAATCAGTGGGTTCATACAAACGTACCTCAACAGTCTGTAAACAAGAATACTACTTTGAACACATTTATTTTAACTTGAAGTTGGTTTGTATTTTCTTGATGCTTCCAGGAACGCCACTCTATGGCACTAAACCAAAATTCAACTAAATTCTTGTGTGTAACACTGGAGAAGGAGCCAAATATTTTTTACAAAATAAATACATTTTTGGTCGAACCTGCAACACTTATCTAATCATGTTATAAAGGTGAGGAAATTAATACAGTGTTCATTTTTAAGTTGTCTTTTTCTTCTGTACTTCTGCGGTGTGTGCATTTAAAAATATATATTTATTGTACAATTGTTATTGTTATTTATCTTCTTCTTTTTTTTTTGTTCTGTTTTTGTCTACTGTTTTCATTATTATCTTAATATTATTCCTGTTTAGTTATATTTAACATGTGTACCGTACTTCTTAATATACCATGTATGTATGTTTATTATGGTCCATTTAATGAACTGCTGTGAAAACTCAAATTTCGTGTCCAAAGACTTGAGGTATATCTTACAGTATCTTATTTCTATATGTATCAGTCGGTAAATCAAATAAAAGAAGATTTCCAAAAGGGAAAGGAAAAAGCTTTGGGGAAGATGGGACATTGTCCACTCACACATAAGTGGAGCTACCCTTTGTTTGCATTGTTATCGTTATTATTATTATTATTATCATATATTATTGTTAAACAATTTCCCAAAAGAGACCTCCTGAGGGATCAATAAAGTTTTACCTTATCGTATACATGTTTTAATTGTTGGAGTAGGTACCGTGCATCTATAGGTGTGTGTGTTTTTTTAAATATAAAAAACCTTCTCTTAAAGCTCACCTTGCCAAAGTGCTGTATGTCCGGCCTGCGTTCATATTGAGGACAACCCTTCTTGCAGTGTTTCTGCTGGTCAGCGTAGCAGGGCGAGAGCAGGGCCAGAGCGACGGCCACCAACACAAGTCCTTCCATCCTTGGTTGAGTCTCAGAAATGACAACATGCGTTAATGCTCTCAAGCGTCTGCGTCTCTGGTAACCTGTTCATCGAGTCAGAAGCCCTCAAATGAAGAATTCCTCAAAAATTCCTCAGCCACAAATGTTTTGCTCCTTTTCTACTGTTGGCTGAGCCTGTCAAAGGCACAATTTAATTTTTCTTGTGCTTGTGACAATGACTGTCCACACAGGATTAACACGGTTGCACTACAGGTGCATACACACTGGCCTCAAACCATCTAAATAAAAAAAACACTTAATTAATTAAAGCATAACGTTTTCTAAATTAAAGTATGACATTGCTTGAGTGCATTTCTTCACAAAACAAAACGTTAAAGCCATTGGAAGATATGAGAAATTGTTTGTATGAGCCAGTGGATTATTGGACGAGGTGTTGCATGTAAGTTTATCTATGTAATGTGTGGAGAATTTAAAATCTCTCTGTTCTGACTGACCAATAAAGAACTGTACCTTTCTCTGCGCTCCTCGTCTTGCCACAAAATTAAAGTTTTACGTTTGATGTGCGATAATGTAAATGGCTGGGAGACCCCGAGTCCTGGAGTGAGATATACAATTGTAAGAAGTGAAAAAAATCATCATATTTGATTATTCAGCCAACAACGTGCAACTCCTGGTGTTTAAAGCCTGGCACTTCATGTTGATTTCTGAGAAGGAGGGCCTTGGAGGTCTGGGGAATGTCAAGCGGAGTGTTTAACCAGAAGTCTTGATTAACTGTGGCAATGCTGATTGGAGACAGCATACTTACCAAGGTGCAGGTGCCTACCTAATTAAGTGGGAGGTGATCATAAGGTGTTGGTGTGGCACCACCACCAGATGTCAGACCTAACCTTAGAGAAAGATTTTTTGGAAGGAATGTCGGTAAGGTTAGGTTAGTCTGGTAACTTTTAGCCAAGTAAAAGATGTCAGTGAAGCATAGGTTGTTGTCAATGAGGCCTAGGAACTTGCCCCAGGTGTTGTATTGGGATGATACTCTTTAATATCCCACCCCAGAATGTTATTAGACACAAACTGAGCAGTGGGGGGTCATACACTGAGTGTTTAGCAGGAGGTCTGGCATTAGTGTTGGGAGCTTCTTTGAAATTAACCTTTATCAGTTTGACAGTGTCATACCCGTCGTGCTCCAAAGCCAAGGACATGGGGTCAGTTTTACCATAGAATCGTTTTTAATTTTAATTTGATTTTAATCATGCAAACCTGGACTCTACTCTGCCTACTTTCCACCAGGCGGTGGATTGTCCCACCAGGAATAACAGGACAATTGACCTTCTTTACTCCAACTTGAAGCATGCATACAGAGCCAAACCTCTTCCTCCACCTAGAAGGTCTGATCATAACCTGGTCCACCTTCAGTCACAGTACATTCCTCTGGTCCGGTTGATTGTCAATCAATTTTTCATCAGCTGGATGATTCGTTCTTTCTCTACCACGTGACCTGGGGGGAAGCCAACGTCTCCAAACAAAGTGAGAGATGAATCCTACTGGTGAAGTTTCCTTGTCAAGTTCTGTGGATTGGCAGAACAAAAGTCTGGGATGGATTGTAGAAATCCAATCAAATACAAGAAGAGATTATTTCATCATTGGACCCAAACTACAAGCATCATTTTCGGTCCCAACTAAGATTGAGACGTGGGGAGCACTTAGTGGTCCCAAGGACTTCTTGAAGTTCAGGAAGCAGGAGAAGCCGCCACTCCCTCAGAACCTACAATCAGATGATCAATGGAGATGTCCAAGATGGAGGGATGAGCGTGAGACGCTTCTTTAAAGAAATTCCAATTCATGTCAAAGCATAGTTGACAGTTAAATGCAAAGGATCAACTGTAGGAGTGTATGCTTTAATGTTCTGAATCCATGGCAACCGCGGGGAGACAAAATCATCTAGTGGAGTCAGATAAATATCCAAAATTCGTCTCCACCAGACGCGAGCCACATCATCAGACTCTTGATATCCGTTAAGATGATCCTGTGTCACCATTTGTGACAGGATCCCTGGGGAGTTGTTTTTTTTGCAAATACACAAATCTCAGTGGGAAGTTTGAGTATTGCACCCTCTGGACATAATGCTAGCCATTGGAGGAAACAAAATCTCTTCCTAACAAATTGTGAGGGCATTCATGTGAGAGTAAAAAGGAAAGGGTACATTTGTAATCCTCAATCTCACAATCAAGTGGAGTTGAGATCGCTTTAGTGGTCAACTGTCCCGAAAAAAAACACTTGCACATGAGAGATCACTGGGACTTGATTAGGGGAAAGTTTCAGAACTGAATACCTGGCCCCGGTGTCTATGAGAAATGTAGTTTTTGCGCCCTTCCACCTGAATCATGAGAAAAGGTGGGGCCGCCTGTGCAAGCAAGAGTTCCAGGGCGCCCTATTGTGTCTGAGGAGGAAGAAAGTGATGTCCAGGTAAGTTATTACGCTGTTGTCGTTGGTAATACTGTGGTTGAGAGGGAGGTGGAGCCATACTCTGGTATTTAGGTGATGGTTGTCCATCATAATCAGCACCATCAGTAATGCCTGCTCTGCAGTCACGTGCCCAGGGTCCAAAACCTCCACATCTGAAACACTTATCAGGGTCATACCGGGGGGGTGAGGTTGAGGCTGGAACCTGCCTCCTCTGCTGGATCCTGCAGATCTTTCAGCTGCATCTTCAGAACTTTGGCCTCCTTATCTCCCTGGAATTTGCTCTCCAGGTCATGATTCGGATGGTGAGAGATGGCGCTAATCCACTCGAGTCTGGGAAGAGTCGACGGATTCATTACAGACACAAGAGGTGGTAATACCGGTAAGTCCATTGAAACATACTTGTCTGAAGAAAATGTGAGTCTATGGATTTTCATATGGATCAGCGTCCATGTTTTTCCTCCATTTTGTTCAAATCATCTCCAGGGTTCACAGAACCATCATAAGCCATAGTAGCTTCATACAACGTTTTAAGATTCATTTGTTGTGGAAAGACAGCTCAGAGTACGGCACACAATGGATCTCCAAACATGTCAAAAGGTGTTTCATTTACCCGCCTCCCTGCTCATGCGTGAGCAACACAGTATTCAGCTCAGTAGGAGAACAGGTCTGGGACAGAATTCTTCTCAAGTCTCCAGAACAAATGTTACTTCCAGTTCATAGCTTCACTAATGAAACAAGCCAGAACGAACCCCCTTCTCTCGTGGGAGGGGGTGCGTCCACAATCATCTTTGTGTCACACATGTTCAGAGGTTGATAAACTTGTCCATTTCCATCAGGAGAAGGAATCAAAGGAAACATGCCTCCATCTGCTGGCAGGGAGGGGTTCTGCATGACAGGAGGAATGCTGGGTATTGGCCGAATTTCTGGTGATGACTGAATGTACAATCTGGTCATATCTCAGCAGCACTTGTGGTCACACCCTCTTCTGCTGTATCAAGGGCCCCAGTGATTTTTATCTTATTTTGTTGTGTCAATACAGGGCATGGTCCCTGGGACTCCTCTCTTACGCCCCCCAGTGGTGGCACTGGGTATGTCACTTTGAAAATCTGTATTTCTTATCAGTTATCTGTCCTCTAGTCTCATTTACATGAGCATCAGCTTCAACTCTGACGGCATGTTCAAAGTTTTGATCGAGCAATGTTTTGTGTTCTTGTCTAAGAGAATTTTCCCTCTTTTACTGTCTTTTGTATGATAGAGTATCAAATCCTACGAGTTAATCACTTTCCTCACAATCAGAGGCTGCTTCTGCGCCTCTAGTTTTTATCTTCACTTTTTTCGACAGCACCAGATTTCCCCCTGGGTTGTCCGACGATAAACTGTCCCTCTAAGGACGGGTACACAGGATAATAAGGTGGAGGATAAAACGGTCAAAACACGGAGTCCGTTCCAGTCGCTCCAACACTTCCCGTTCCGGTTCTTAATACTTTGCTTGGTGGAGAAAGATGAACAATCAAGAGTGTGTCACGGGTTGTTTATTCGCCGCTACAAGTCAAACAAAATACAAGCTTTACGATCGATCGGGCACACTTTCTCCCGGGGACTGTACAGGTCAATAGTCCCGGGAGAAAAGGTCCCGATCGGTAGAAACATCGCTATAGTTAAGGCAAATTTCCCGCCCAGGGAGTCGTCCTTTCCAGCCAAATGGTTCTTTCAAGTTCCCTGTGTCCCGATCCCCTATTGAGAGACATCCTGATTTGTTTTCTTCTAATCTAATCATTCAAATGTTCTCGGGTGAGGGTTTCCGTCTCTTAGCCCCCCTTTCCCGGGTGTGTCTTGCTTCGTTCTTTGATCTACGATTTAAGGTAAGTAAGTAAGTAAGTAAGTAATATTTATTTATATAGCGCTTTTCGAGACCAGGGTCACAAAGCGCTTAAACAATCAAAACAATACTCAAAAAAGTACATACTTTAAAGATCAAGATAATACTGAGAACAACACATGAGTTGTGATTTGCAGATAAACAGATGTTTTAAATAACTGGTGTCGTATCTCTAATCCTGATCCGAGCTTGTCTCGAACCAGTGAATCATTGTGGAGTAGAATGTTGATTGTAAATGTGTAGTCAAATGTTTAAACTCTTAGATGAAGCGAGTAATTTATACTTTATATTTTGATTATCTTTTAGCAATAATTTAAGTATGGCGTATACGTATAGTGTATAATAATTTTAATCTAACATGGATTAAGTGATGCAGTTTGTGGTGATATGAATGGATGGGTATGTCTTAGTGATGTCAGTTTTAACAGGTCAGAGGTTCAACAGCAGCCGCTTTGAAAGACTCAACATGCTCAAAAGCCGCAATTTTGTTCATAGCAAACTTTGTCAGCGTCGCCACCATATCAGCACCAAGAACCAGCACATCACTGTTCAACTTATGCCATTCACATCTTTTCAAAACCATTTTCTCTTCTCACCCAATGCCTCAGTCTTTCTTGGTTTAAGCATTTTCTCAAACGTTTACCAATCTTCGACCAGTCGGAGTTTCATTCTCCGCCGATCTTGGACGCACGCCACACTCCACACCCTTGTCAGTCAAACGCTTGAATCTGCTCCATATCGCAGCCAAGTCACCACCTGAAAATCCACATCCTGGAATATAAATCCCCTCTCGAGCCCCCTTTTTTAAAATTAATTTTAACAGAAAATCACTTTAGCGATCCTTAATTGCTTATTAGAATTTATTATTTTTATTTTTATTCAAATTTAACTTTTGGCGATCCCAGATCCCTTCTTTAGAATTAATTTTTTATTCTTATTCAATTTTAACCTTTATTTTTAATTACATCTTGGCGATCCTAGATCGCTTTGACCTTTAACCTTTTACGATTCCATATCGCTTTTTAAACCTTATATATGATTCCAAACTGTTTTAAAAACCAGATAATAAGGTAGAATAATAGTCTTTATCTCGCTCACGACAGTTTTGCAAAATGTCTGCATGTTTGGACAGTCCTAGAATATGTGGGCGTGATCACTAACCATTCCACTCATTCTTGCGCCATCCGGGGTTGAGGGGAGGAGTCTTGTTTTCTAATGCAAACTCTTAACTGCAAGTATCGGAAAAAAGTCACAATTTGGTAGGTATGTCTGTTTTATTAGCTGTTCGAAGGATTTCAATTCATTCATCATAGTTATTATTATATTATTATTATTTTCAACCTTTATATTTTCATTTCCTAAAAGTGTTGTAATTGATTGATTGTAAAAATGTTATCAGCTATTGACATATCTCCTCTCCTGTATTATTGATTTTACCCACACCATGTTTATTTCAGTTTCTTTTGGGTCTGGTGGCTAAAAACGAGAGAGTCTATAAAGAAACCTCAGGTATTGAGTCTATTCCTGGATCTTTAACTAACTAGGCCACCAAGGCTCTAAGCTGCGCTGCCCAGTATTAGATTTTCACATCCGGTAGGTCAAGTAAGTCCTGCTTTACTTTTTGGTGACATCAGTTTTTTTAATCTGATTCTTGGTTTTTTGTTTTGCCAGATCAAATGAGCTTGTTAATGACATTAAACCTGGTGCTTGGTACAATGATTGGGAGAGATTGAAATACAAAGAGGAATAGAGGGAGAACATTCATTTACAACATGATCTGGAGCTTATAATCCATGCGTTTTTTTCTTCTCGTCTGGACTATTGCAACAGTTTAATTTTCATGTCTTAACAAGAAGGATCTGCAGTTGATATAAAACTCTGCAGCAAGAATTCTGACCCGCTCTAGTAGAAGAACTCACATTTCTCCGATCCTTAAAACTCTTCACTGGCTTCCAGTTTCTTTCAGGATCATTTTAAAATTCTGGTTCTTACTTTCAGATCTATTCATGGTCAGACCTTCCATCAGTGATCTGATCCAGCCTTACACCCTTTTCCTTGATTTTCTGAGACTCTTGTTTTTGTCTCTGTGTCGTCTTGACCTTTTAAAGTATTTATTTTATTGAGTATTTTCTGATTGTTAAGCGCTTTGTGACCCTGGTCTTGAAAAGCGCTCTATAAATACTAATTACTTACTTACTCTATTCTGCCAAACAATGACAACGGTAGCATGTTCCATCTGCTATTGTCCTCTTTTATTTCCTCTATAAAAATTGTCTAGAGGAGAATAGTCGTGAACATTTCCGCTAATTTCCGTTAATATCAAAAGCGGTGTGAGGTAGATGCACCTGACTGCTATGTTTTTGAGCTTTAGCTGTTTGATCAAAAAAGATCGGCTTGTTAAGAATGTTTGATTACAGCTTCTTTGGTAGAGAAGTCCAGAAACTACCGACCTTGGTGCGGCGTCAGGGTTCAATCGATCGCTCGATGCACTTTCTCCATTTAAAAGTTAAGGTGGTGGTTGGTAGATGGTAGACTTCAACAAACTTTTCATATTATCCCCCTCAGCTCCTTCTGGTACTTGATCTATCCACAGGTTATTGCGTCGTAACCAATTTCCAAGTCTTTGTTTCGGGGTTTCAGACTAGCTTCGCGTTGCAGGAGAGGCTCGTTGGTGTCGCCTCTGTGTCTCTTCCCCATTAACTATTCGGTATTTTGCTTCCGTTGTTCATGACTCCAGCTGCTTGATAACCTTGTTGAGTTCTTGAAGTGATGTCTCTAATCAGGGGTGGGAAAACTCAGTCCTCAAAGAGCTGCAGTGGCTGCAGGTTTTTGTTCCAACTAATCAAGAGGACACATTTTGACCAATCACGTGTTTTAGGAGTGTAATCAGTCGACTGTTAGTCTGTGTTGTGTCTCAGATCGCATACTTCTCTTAGTACACTAGAAGTTAGTATCATCAGGATAGTGTACGTACTAACTAGTAACTAATCCTCCACAGATAGTATGTCTCAAATCACATACTTCTCTTAGTATACTAGAAGTTAGTATGCATCAGGATAATGTACGTACTAACTAGTAACTAATTCTCCACAGATAGTATGTCTCAAATCACATACTTCTCTTAGTATACTAGAAGTTAGTATGCATCAGGATAATGTACGTACTAACTAGTAACTAATTCTCCACAGATAGTATGTCTCAAATCACATACTTCTCTTAGTATACTAGAAGTTAGTATGCATCAGGATAGTGTACGTACTAACTAGTAACTAATTCTCCACAGATAGTATGTCTCAAATCACATACTTCTCTTAGTATGCTAGAAGTTAGTATCATCAGGATAGTGTACGTACTAACTAGTAACTAATTCTCCACAGATAGTATGTCTCAAATCACATACTTCTCTTAGTATGCTAGAAGTTAGTATGCATCAGGATAGTGTACGTACTAACTAGTAACTAATTCTCCACAGATAGTATGTCTCAAATCACATACTTCTCTTAGTATACTAGAAGTTAGTATCATCAGGATAGTGTACGTACTAACTAGTAACTAATCCTCCACAGATAGTATGTCTCAAATCACATACTTCTCTTAGTATACTAGAAGTTAGTATGCATCAGGATAGTGTACGTACTAACTAGTAACTAATTCTCCACAGATAGTATGTCTCAAATCACATACTTCTCTTAGTATGCTAGAAGTTAGTATCATCAGGATAGTGTACGTACTAACTAGTAACTAATTCTCCACAGATAGTATGTCTCAAATCACATACTTCTCTTAGTATGCTAGAAGTTAGTATGCATCAGGATAGTGTACGTACTAACTAGTAACTAATTCTCCACAGATAGTATGTCTCAAATCACATACTTCTCTTAGTATACTAGAAGTTAGTATCATCAGGATAGTGTACGTACTAACTAGTAACTAATCCTCCACAGATAGTATGTCTCAAATCACATACTTCTCTTAGTATACTAGAAGTTAGTATGCATCAGGATAATGTACGTACTAACTAGTAACTAATTCTCCACAGATAGTATGTCTCAAATCACATACTTCTCTTAGTATACTAGAAGTTAGTATGCATCAGGATAGTGTACGTACTAACTAGTAACTAATTCTCCACAGATAGTATGTCTCAAATCACATACTTCTCTTAGTATGCTAGAAGTTAGTATCATCAGGATAGTGTACGTACTAACTAGTAACTAATTCTCCACAGATAGTATGTCTCAAATCACATACTTCTCTTAGTATGCTAGAAGTTAGTATGCATCAGGATAGTGTACGTACTAACTAGTAACTAATTCTCCACAGATAGTATGTCTCAAATCACATACTTCTCTTAGTATACTAGAAGTTAGTATCATCAGGATAGTGTACGTACTAACTAGTAACTAATCCTCCACAGATAGTATGTCTCAAATCACATACTTCTCTTAGTATACTAGAAGTTAGTATGCATCAGGATAGTGTACGTACTAACTAGTAACTAATTCTCCACAGATAGTATGTCTCAAATCACATACTTCTCTTAGTATGCTAGAAGTTAGTATCATCAGGATAGTGTACGTACTAACTAGTAACTAATTCTCCACAGATAGTATGTCTCAAATCACATACTTCTCTTAGTATGCTAGAAGTTAGTATGCATCAGGATAGTGTACGTACTAACTAGTAACTAATTCTCCACAGATAGTATGTCTCAAATCACATACTTCTCTTAGTATACTAGAAGTTAGTATCATCAGGATAGTGTACGTACTAACTAGTAACTAATCCTCCACAGATAGTATGTCTCAAATCACATACTTCTCTTAGTATACTAGAAGTTAGTATGCATCAGGATAGTGTAAGTACTAACTAGTAACTAATCCTCCACAGATAGTATGTCTCAAATCAAACTCTGCTGCTTCACACTAACCGGAAATGACGCGACAGCTTCTTCTTCTACTTCTATTAAACGATGGTTTCAACCAGCTGTAGGAACACTATCGCCACCTGCTGGCAGCACGTTTTGCAAGTTTGGAAAAAGAAATAAAGAAAAAATATGAGAATCTAAATAATCGCGAAATATTTAAGCTGGTATCAGCAGCAAATGTGTTTATCCTCCTACTGCTGCTGAAAATACACCTGTAGGTATATGAATATATATATATATATATACAGTATATGACGTAACTTCAATTTAAAACGTCATTAAGATGGCGGCAGTTTAGTGTGTTTAGTGTCCATCGAACCATACTCAGTTTTGTGGGCGTTTTAGTGAGAATTAGGTGTGCATTGCGTACTAAATTTCGCATACTAAGAATTGAGACGCACTAACGCACTAAAAATACTAACTTTGAGTACGCAAGTATGCGATTTGAGACACAGCACTGGTGTTGCTTGTTTCAGCTGAAAGCTAATTGGTTAAACTGTGCATGCTCGATCGGTTGAAACAAAAACCTGCATCCCGGCCCTTTGAAGACCGGTTTGCCCACCCCTGAAGACTAGTTTAACCAGTTGTCTGGTGTGACTATGACCTTCCATGTTTTCTTTACGGAGGCTCATTAGCTCGTCTATTAGCCTCGACCCTGTCTCGTCATCGATCTCTCCTGTTATATTAGAATTCTTGTCCAATTTGTCTTGTTGACTCGTTGCCTCGTTTCTTTCGCCGAGTTAATTCAGTTTAGTGAGGACGTTAATCTTAGTTTTAAAGACCGAGCTGAACTTCTATGTTGTCGTCTGTGTCGAGGCACCACCGGAAGTCCATTAAATAATTTTCATTTTATTTATTTCACAGTTTAGAAACCCACAGAGACCAATCCATGTGTTTGCTTAAGCTTGGATTATTATCAAATGAAGTGCTATACAGTGCAAATAGAGTTGAAAAAAAAAAAACAGAAGTGTTTCTTATCTTAAAAAGATAACAAAAGAAAAGTCCTGCACGAATCATTACGTTCTCTGAGCTCATTCATCAGCAACAATCAAGACGTCATTGTGATAGATCCCCCAGATGTTCCATGAATCGTAAGCTGCTCCAGTGTAGTCGTCGGGATTGACGTGGATCCCAGCCGCGTACAGAACCTCCATCATCGAAGTATGTTTAGCTGAGCCGGTTTCCTTGTCGGGATATCCAGTGTACGGGCTTAGGAATGAGACAGAATTACAATCTATATTCAATTCTTTCTGTTCAAGAGAAACTCAAAAAGTTTGGCAGCAAATGTCAAGCAGTATGTTCGTGGATATTGTATAATGCAAATACAAAAGGATGAGGGAAAAAAGGATAAACATCAGAAGAAATTAGAAGAAAAATCAACTTACTATGCATACACCAGTTGAGCAGGTTTCTTCTCGATCTTGACTCCATCAGCCTCGGGCAAATCCACCTTATGTGAAACGGGCCAGAGCAGAGAAATTTTTCCTTTTCGGAAAGCGATTTGGACCGGCCATCTATCACAGTCCAGTTCATCGTCTGTGGAGATGAGATGTAAAGACGTCACTGTCTCTGAATGAGATTTACGAGACAGTACTGACAGTGTGTCAGAAATAATTCACTGTTAACCAGTTCAGTTCCTCTATTTAAAAAAAATGTGATAAGGTTTTATCAAAATAGCCAAGTATAAATTATATATATATTATTATATATTATAGAGCATAACATATGGTTGTCTCGGAAATCAAGGACACCATTCATGAACCTTCGTCAGCACATTAGTAGCCCCTAAATGTAAACAACAGGTAAACAAATGTCACCAGATAGATTTAGTTCTTTTACTTACCTAAGTCCTTCATTCTGTTGCAGTAACTCTTCAGCGCATTGCTTCCTGTTGTCACATCTTTAATTGTCAGGTCTGGTATGGAGGTGCTCAGCCAATCAGTGGGTTCATACAAACGTACCTCAACAGTCTGTAAACAAGAATTCTCTTTTGAACAATATGTGGAAAAATTTTTCGACTTAAAATTGTTTTGTATTATCTTTATACCTCAAGGAACGTCACTCTCATTAAATCAGGCATTAAAATGTATCTTAATCGCCTGCCTGTCTGCCACCTTAGCACCCATTTGATAAAGAGTCATATTGACTCTTGATTCTCAACCTCGGCTGGTTCTTCAAATGTTTTTCTTGAAATATGGGTAACTAATAGATGTTTGTTTACATGTGTATAGATGTTTAGGAAAAGATGAGAAGAAATGGTTAAAGGAAGGGGTTTGATTTTTTCTTGTTATTCGAAAGAAAAAGTAAAATATAGCCACATGGATATGACTGTGTTGTATTATAACTGTTGCATTATCAATAAGATTTGTTGCCAAAAGAAAAAAAGTATCTTAATCATACAAATTGCTTATTCAAGTCGATTATATAAAAGCTTTATGGCACTGAACCAAAATCCATGTTAAAAATAGAACACCTCCAGCTAAAGGCAGCAAAAACCTTGTCTTAAAACTCACCTTGCCCAGGTGCTGTATGTCCGGCCTGCGTTCATATTGAGGACAACCCTTCTTGCAGTTTTGCTGCTGGTCAGCGTAGCAGGGCGAGAGCAGGGCCAGAGCGACGGCCACCAACACAAGTCCTTCCATCCTTGGTTGAGTCTCAGAAATGACAACACTTCCTGGCGCTCACAAGCCTGCGTCTCTGGTTACTCGTTTATCAAGTCAGTCCCTGACGCGTCGTTGGCTGTTTTGAATACTTTGAAGAGGATTGTCGAAATCTTCTTCATGAGATATCGCTGTGACCAAAATGTTTTTTCTCAGTGTCTAAAAACAATGTACCACATGTACCCAAAAGAACGTTCTTATCCTTTGCACCTATATCCAATCTCCCTGTCAGCAAAAACTAGACATTTTAAGTTTATTTCAGAGTTTATTAGAATGTTTTTCAGTTTATAATTTGATTGACAGTTTGTACTTGTGATCCAATGCAGTTATTGATACACAAACTGTTATTTAACTTATTTGCGTATATGTTCTATCTGACCACTGTGAAAATTAAACCCATGATATAATAATGTGTAATCACAAATACACAAATAAATCCTTGAAAAAAACATTCAAATAGTAAATATGAGTTCAACTTTATCACAGCAGCAGATGTCCTCAGCCCAGGTTCATCTCTTGTCCCCCGTCTCCTGCTAAAACCTACTCTATGTGTCCCAGTGCTGACCTACTCATCTTACCTCACCTACTGTCTCATGCTCTTGAACCTGTAGAACTAGTTTTCTCCTGGTGTTTCTTTCTCTTTCTTTTTTCACACTTTGTTTCTCGTGTTAATGGTCACACAAACATGGCAGTTCTCAAGGCCCTGAAGTCTCACACATCCAGAGTATGACACACTTCACTTTTTATGTTGTCTTTTTTTTTTGTTCATGTAGTTTTTGTTCACGTGTCTTATACGTTTATGTCTCATTTGTTTATAGTACCGATGCAATTATGTATTTTTTCAATTAGAAACCATGTGTGAATCAGTGTGTAAACCAGTGGTTCCAAACCCCCGCAGAAACAAGAAAATATTTATAGAATGTCTGTTCAATTGATTATTACTGTCTGACAGTTTTATTAAGAAAACAAATCCGATTTTTATTAAATATATTAAATATAACATCTGTAATGTCAACACACTTGCTTCAAGTGTCAAGTTTACTCAGAAAATAAACCTGTTTACTAGTATCACTGAAACATTAAAGTCTTAATTGAAACTCCCTGTTTTATATTAATTTTGCCAAAACAAATGAGCAAAAAGTCTAAAAAGCTAAGAGAAATACAGAAAGTAAGTAATTTGTATTTCTATAGTGCTTTTCCAGACCAGGGTCACAAAGCGCTTAAACAATCAAAACAATACTCAATAAAGTAAATACTTTAAAGATCAAGATTAAACTGATAACACAACAGGAAAAGCCTGAACAAATAAAAACGTCTTAAGATGTTTCTTAAAGGAGTCAGTAGATCATCAAACACAGATGTTTCTTAAAGGAGTCAGTAGATCATCAAACACAGATGTTTCTTGAAGGAGTCAGTAGATCATCAAACACAGATGTTTCTTAAAGGAGTCGGTAGATCATCAAACACAGATGTTTCTTGAAGGAGTCAGTAGATCATCAAACACAGATGTTTCTTGAAGGAGTCAGTAGATCATCAAACACAGATGTTTCTTGAAGCAGTCAGTAGATCATCAAACACAGATGTTTCTTGAAGGAGTCAGTAGATCATCAAACACAGATGTTTCTTAAAGGAGTCAGTAGATCATCAAACACAGATGTTTCTTGAAGGAGTCAGTAGATCATCAAACACAGATGTTTCTTAAAGGAGTCAGTAGATCATCAAACACAAAGAAAGAGGAAGATCGTTCCAAAGCTTAGGAGCAACAGTCTGGAAGGATTTCTCTCCTCTGAAGCATGTTCAGGAACCATCAGTAGATTCTGATCCACAGACCTCAGAGCCCGAGCTGGGGTGTAAGGCTGGATCAGATCACTGATGGAAGGTCTGACCATGAATAGATCTGAAAGTAAGAACCAGAATTTTAAAATGATCCTGAAAGAAACTGGAAGCCAGTGAAGAGTTTTAAGGATCGGAGAAATGTGAGTTCTTCTACTAGAGCATTTACAACATAACATCATCGTCAGCATACAACACAATGCATAGATGCAAATACAAACACATTTCGTTGTAAATAGTCTCTTGCTGATTCAGAGTTATGATGAGATGTTTTTGTTCATGTAATTCTTTTTTTTTTCACATTCATGCGATTATATTTTACCTTTTTGTTCATCTAAAGGTCGGTCTGTTCATTTAATGCAGACATTTAAAGTTTTTTTTAGGTTTGTGACAGTAAAGTTGGCTTGATAGTGGCAGACTCCATCTTATTAACTCGTGAACGCTGAGGTGATGAATTACAAATCTTACCTCTTTCTAACCAGAGTTACCTGCTGCATTGACAAGCGTCGTATTGTCCTGATTAAATACACGGATGTCTATGCAAGTGACACGACGTTTAAGAGAGCGTCCTCCAATAGACGAACAGTGAAAAAGGGTTGACTTCTATTGATGTGTCTTCATAACTCCTTAACTTTAAGTCACTATAATTATCTGACTAATGAAGGACCTCCATATTATGTTACTACACTCATTCATCGTTCGAATTCACCTTTGAAATCTAAAAAATATATATTTTCATGCAATATTTCATAAACATTTTGTAATAGCTTTAGGTTAGCAATTCAGTCTCATTTATAATTTACAACCAGCCATTAAAGAAGGTTTGACTTTCATGCCATTGCCTTTAGAAATGACCAAAAAAATATTATTAACATGATATGAATGATCTTTACAAGTGACCTAAATTTGGTTGGAGCTGTTGTGAAAAATGGCCTGAAAATATAGATTTTTAAGGAATTTCGAAAAGAATTTCAAAAACTAATTTGGTGACCATCAGAGTAATTACAAAATGTCTATGAAAAATTGCATGAAAATATTGATTTGAAAGAATTTAGACAAGAATCTGAAAAACTAATGAGTGTAGTAACTTGATATGAAGGTACTCCATAACTGACATATATTTGGTGACCATCAAAGATGTAATAACAAAGTTAAGTATATAAAATGTCAATGAAAAATTGCATGTTAATTTTTGTATGAAAGAATTTAGAGGACTTCTTTAAAAAGGAATGTAGTAACATGATATGGATGATTGATGGGCAACACATTTATGTCACTTATAACAGAGTAGTAACTAGTAGGAGTTCTTACAAAATGGTAAAACTCTTCACTGGCTTCCAGTTTCTTTCAGGATCAACTTTAAAATTCTGGTTCTTACTTTCAGAGCTATTCATGGTCAGGCTCCTCCTTACATCACTGATCTGATCCAGCCTTACACCCCAGCTCGGGCTCTGAGGTCTGTGGATCAGAATCTACTTATGGTTCCACGCACACGGCTCAGGACCAGAGGAGAGAAATCTTTTCAGGCTGTTGCTCCTAAGCTTTGGAACAATCTTCCTCTCTCTTTGCGCTTGATGGATCTACTGACTCCTTCAAGAAACATCTTAAGACGTTTCTATTTGTGCAGGCTTTTCCTTGAATTTCTCGAACTCCTGTGTTGTTCTCGGTGTTGTCTTGATCTTTGAAGTATGTACTGTTTTGAGTATTGTTTTGATTGTTAAAGCGCTTTGTGACCCTGGTCTCGAAAAGCGCTATATAAATATATATTACTTACTTACTTACTTACTTACTTACATTAAAGTACTTCAAATAACTGAAACAACACACTAAAATGTTAAAAACTAACGATTGGAGTGACAATGTATGAAGGTTAGTTATTTGTGAAAGAAATACGTTTAAAACATTTTTTCTAGTTAAAACCAGACAATATTTTTTTAAATATTCTACAATATTTGTAGACGGTCCCTTGTTCTGTTCCATGTTAGTCTTTGTATCCTTTGTCTTTGTTGTTTTTCTTTGACCTATGTTCTTTATCTTTATCTTTAGACTTAGATTGTGTCATCTTGTTCTTACTCTTATGTTCTTTTCTTATTTTATTTTTTATGTATTATTTTTTATTGTTTATGAAAAATTGCTGGCTACTGGAAAAAAACAATTTTCCGAAGGAGACCTCCTGAGGGATCAATAAAGTTTTACCTTACCTTACCTTACCTTACCTTACCTTATTGGATGTCGGAGGCTCTTATATTGTTTTCTTTAGTTTTTGCTGCTTTCGTGCGTTTTTTCTTCAAAAATGAGGGTGTAGTACATAGCTGCTGTTACAGTGATAAATATACAGATATATATATCAGACTTTGTTATTTTTAATTACTAGTGAAAAAAATGTATTAAGGTAAGGTAAGGTAAGGTAAAACTTTATTGATCCCTCAGGAGGTCTCCTTTGGGAAATTGTTTTTTACCAATAGCCAGCAATTTTTCATAAACAATAAAAAATAATACATAAAAAATAAAATAAGAAGAACATAAAGAGGAAGAACAAGATGACACAATCTAAGTCTAAAGATAAGATAAAGGACATAGGTCAAGGAAAGAAAAACAACAAAGACAAAGATACAAAGACTAACATGGAACAGAAAATCCAGATACTTTCACTCCACTCCTGCCCCCGAACTCAGAATTGTACAATTTAATAGCCCGAGGGATGAATGAGTCCCTGAGTCTATTTGTTTTGCACCTGGGTAGGAGCATTCGTGCTCTCATTCTGCTTCTCTGCTCACTGATGACAGTGTTCAGAGGATGACTGTCATCATCCATGATGGACAGTAGTTTGTTCAATGATATCCTCTCAGCAACTGTCACCAGTGAGTCCAGCTTCATTCCAACCACAGAACCAGCCCTCCTGATCAACCTGTCCAACCTGTTGACACTCCTCTTGGACACATTTCCACCCCAACACACCACAGCATAGAACAGGACACTGGCCACCACAGACTGGTAGAACATGCAGAGGAGCTTCTTGCAGATGTTAAATGATCGAAGCCTCCTTAGAAAGTACAGTCTACTCTGAACCTTCTTATACACATGGTCTGTGTTGCAGGACCAGTTTACTGTCCATCCACACACCGAGGTACTTATAGTTGTCCACTATCTCCACCTCGTCGCCTCTGATGGACACTGGACGTGGCTTTGTCCTGGACCTCCCGAAGTCCAAGACCAGCTCCTTGGTTTTTGAGGTGTTCAGCTGCAAGTGGTTCCTCTCACTCCAGTCCACAAAGTCACGTATCAGACTCCTGTACTCGTCTTCGCTGTTGTCCCTGATGCATCCAACAATGGCAGTGTCGTCAGCATACTTCTGGACGAGACTCAGCTCTGAGTTGTAGCAGAAGTCTGAAGTGTAGATGGTGAAGAGGAGAGGGGCCAGTACTGTCCCCTGAGGTGCTCCTGTACTGCACACCATAGTGTCAGACTTGATGTCCTTCAGCCTGACATACTGTGGTCGATCAGTAAGATAGTCCGTAATCCAGGAGACCAGACCAGGGTCCACATGCATCTTAGTCAGTTTGTCCTGCAGCAGAGTGGGTTGGATAGTGTTGAAGGCACTAGAAAAGTCCAGGAACAGGATTCTCACTGAACCGCTTCCTTTATCCAAGTGGGAGTAGGTCCGATGCAGGAGGTGAAGGATGGCATCTTCCACACCAACTGCTGGCTGGTAGGCAAACTGCAGGGGGTCTTGCGCGTGCTGGACTTGTGGCGTGAGATGTTTGAGGACCAGCCGCTCCAGTGTCTTCATCAGCTGCGAAGTCAGTGCCACCGGTCTGTAATCGTTCAGCACACTCGGTCGGATCTTTTTAGGGACTGGAACGATACAGGAAGTCTTCCACAGAGGGCAATTAGAGGGCAAAGGTCGAATCTGTTAAAACCGAGCCAACTTAACTTAGGTAAGGTTGGGGACCCCTGTTTTAACCGTAAAACACTCTTAAAGGTGCAAGAGAAAAGCTAGTCGCTGTGTACAAACTAGTATAATCTCTGCGCAAGATAACAATGAAGAAATACATTGTGTGCTCTTGTCTGGATGAGGACGTAGATAAGAGCATGAAATATTTTGTTTTCAAAACAAATGAAAGCAGTTACAGCTGCGATCTGTACATTCTGTAACACCAGAGTCAAGTACAAACAATTCTACAAGTATATCTTTGTTTCTACAGTATCACGATATATAGCAATATATTGTATTATTGACGCTGTATCGTGTAACCAGGGACATGCGTTCTCAAAGTGAAATCCATCACAAAGTGCGTTGATAACGTTTATTTGCCTTCATTTTCCACAGACTAGCTGATGTCTATAACCATTAAAGTTTAATGTTTATTTAGTTTCGCTGATCGGAAATACAACCGCAGTGAAGGCAAAACTACGTCACATCTCCATTGAGGCGGAGGGACTTTTTAAACTGAAGGAAATAACTTTTACAACAAAGTAACATAGGTTTGGTGAAGGACATGGACTGTTAGGGCTCACAGAACAAGGGACCGTCACTCAAAAAGGAAGGAAAGCGACAGCTCGGCTGCAAACTTTCACGCTTCTTTCATTTGTTATTATTCATAGCAACGACAGGGAGATAAAGTCGAGCACTCGTGAAGCAGAAAAAGCGTGCGAAAAAGTGAGATTTATTGAACGTAAAATAGATTTTTGTTTGCTCAAACCACTTTATTTTTCGCTCGAGTAAAAATAAAACCCAAGTTGACACTTACATGCGTGCAAAACCTATTCTAAGGTGCTCCAAATGTCTTACTGCACGCTCAACAAAGAGACACAAATAAAACGCCATATGCACACTCTGCATCAAAACAAAAACGCCTGACACCTGGCGGGTCATCAGTGTTACTACACCAACATTAAGTCTGTGTTTCAGACTTTATTTACAATTAAAAGTAAGACCAGAAACGATTTTAATCTCAATCTTATAAAAAGGAGCCAAGACCAAGAAAAATACAATAGAATATTTAAAAAAAACTACATCTTGATCTTTAAAGTATGTACTTTTTTGAGCATTGTTTTGATTGTTAAAGCGCTTTGTGACCCTGGTCTGGAAAAGCGCTATATAAATAAATATTACTTACTTACTTAAATAAAAATATTCTTTGTTTTTCTTACGCTTATATAAGGTAAGGTAAAACTTTGTTGATCCCTCAGGAGGTCTAAATTGTTTAATTTCACCCATTTATTCACCCATTTAATACTAAAATGGTTTCTTTTCATGAAAAAAGATGTTGGTACTTTCTGCGTAAATGTAACCAATCACAGAGGTCACCACGCATTAATAACATTAGGGTTGCTTGTACTTCTGGCAAGGAAGTAAGTAAGTAAGTCATTTTTATTTGTGTAGCGCTTTTCCAGACCAGGGTCACAAAGCGCTTAAACAATCAAAACAATATTCAATAAAGTATATATTTTAAAGATCAAGATAAAACTGATAACACAACAGGAGTTCCAGAAAATCAAGGAAGTGATGTTATCCAGAGCATTTGTTTGCAGTAGTGTGAGCAGTGATGTGCGGTGAGGGTCATGGTTGGTGAGGCACCGACTCCTTTAGTGTCAGCTTCACAAGTGCATAAACCCAAAAGGGTAACTTATTGTATTGGATCCTGGTTATATCTCCATCTATCTATCAACAGCTTTCTTTAACACACACATACGCAGTGTTATTGATTTTGACATTTCCTTTTTAACATTTTATTAGACTGATGCCATCTTTGATAATATCATAGGACTGAAAAAACATGATTTAATAAATAATTTCTCAAAAAGTCTACATTGAAATGTTGTGATGTTCTGGGGGATGTTAGTCAACATCATCCAGATTATTTTTTAATTATCAATTTATTTAAAATTCTATATTCTAAATCTTTAACCTGCCATATTTAATGATCTGAGACCTTTCTGCCACCCACTGTCCAAATCAGTCATGTGTGTACAACTATTTATTTAATGCTAAAAAGGTATAATAGAAAGACAACGAGTATGGAGCGATAATACTGGTTGGAAATGAAATGAGCAACTTGGAGAAAGTCTGCTAGTCTTTTAGGCAGAACTGAAATTAAGTAGCTCTAAAAATATAATATACTTAATGTCAATCATTTTAAGAAAAAAGTGAATGGACCATAATACTGTTCCGTTTTTAAATAAAGTTCTTTCTTGTCGAGTGATCTCGTGTCAAAGAACCAGAATTGGAAATAAAAACAGGTGTTGAATTAACGTCAGTTAGCTAAGATTATAAAGTCCGTGTTTTGGGTAAATGAGGCAAAACGTGCGCCATTTTCTCGCAAACAGATCAATTTATTTGTTTTTGTTACATTTGAACGAGTGCTTCCCCACGGAGGGTTGGGCAGCCAAAGCCAGCATCACTTCCTGACAGACTCGGTTCCAGAGGACCTCTAGAAGAGCACAGCAAATGAACCCTCAAACTGAAGAAAATCAATAACACTACCAAAACCTGGAAGAAAAAAAAAAAAAGTATACAATCGTACAAACCAGAAATATTACAAAACTATAAACAACTGAATGTGCTGCTGTAATTTTCCATTACAAACATTTTTGCATTTTATGTAAATATAATTCCTTTTTGTTTGGGTCTCCATTGTATTTAATGTAATCAAATAAGCGCGACCATCTGCCGGAGCTCAGGGATGGAGCCGAAGGAAAGAAAAGCATCATCTCGGGGCCACTGCCAACAAGTTGGGAAAAAAGACCAGAAATTAACGCTCCTTCCAAATAAATGAATCTAGGAGAAGCAGTTAATCGTCCAACAGCAAAACTTCCCCAAGCCACTTAAATACTTTCTTACAAGTATATATAATATACAAACCTTCTGATTAAGTCGACCACTTCCGTCACACAACAAATATCGGGCTGAAGACGAGACCATCGAGTCGCAGTAGTTCAGGGAGACGACAGAAAGACAAGCAGAAGCCTTGAGAGTGTTGCTCGCACTGCATCATGTAACAAAGATGGCACAGTCTTCACTCAACGCCTGCTTTCTGGAATAAACAACTTGAAAATGTGTGTACAAGCAGCAAAGAAATCCAAAAACAACCCACACAGTTTTCAGATTGTTATCCTAAAGTTGAGGAAGCGGTCGGTGTTTGTCCCAGCTGAAAGCAGCGAGTGAGTAGAGCAGCTCCTCGACAGCCCTTTCTTGTTGTTTTTCTTTCTTTTTTTTCCAATAAACTGACTTATTTTCAACCTTAAAATCATGAATCGAAGCTCTGACGTCCGAAAGCTTCATGTGTTCAGCCTGGTTTTATTCAAGGTTTCTATTTCATCCACGATCAAAACGAACACTCTTCACTAGGATGTCGCCTTCCTACATCCTTCCTTTCCACAGGTGAAGAGGTAGTTCACATTCAAATAGGGATGTGGATTCTGATACATGGACTAATTTTAGCTGGACAAAAACAAATGGCATCAACAGAACTCAAAAGTAGTGAAAGAAAATCAAACATAGGCAAGTTGTTAATTTTAAAAGGCTTTCCATCAGGTTGGAGGAGAACCAGCAACTCTCAAACACACAGTCACTGTTCACAAGTCTCTGAAGAGATGATGGTGTTGTAAAGGACTGCTAGTGCTAAAGGTCTGAAAGAAGAGAGCTATTGAAGCTGGCCCAGGACAGACCAGGTGAGTACCTGGAAGCCCTGGCATGCCAGCAGACTGCCATCTGTGCTGCAACGTTAGTCACCGGGAAGGCGGCTGTGGTGGAGGAGCCGGAGAAGATCAGAGTTGGAAGCCTTCCATGGGCCCTTCCTGCTGCTGGAAGATGAATTGACCCTGATTCTGGTCCACCTGGGGCACCAGGCTGGCATCCTCCTCTTCCACACCAAAGTAATGCTCGATCAGATCAAAGGCCTTTTGGTAGATTTCTTGGTTCTCGTGACTCTGTAGAAACTCTATCTTGTCCAGACCTGAAAACACAAACACACAATTCAGTACACCTCAGTGGTCACTGAAGGGTCAAGGGTTGTTTTGTACCATAAGCCTCCTCAATCAGAGCACAGTAGGGGTTGATGCCCGTCCCATTCTGTTTGGACTCCTGCTCTCCAAGTCTCAGGATGTTCTCAAGACCATTGAGAGAGACCTGCACAATCTTGGAGTCCATGACTGTCAGCAGGTCACACATGGGCTTAATGGTATTGAGTGAAACCAGGTACCTGATGGAAAAAAAAAAACCTGCTTTAGTGGAAACATAAACCTCTTTATTGTACCACAAAATTATTTAATTCAAGTTTCAATCTTTCTCAGAGACTACAAAAGCAATGCCTCATTAATAACACAATTCATCACAACAGCTTTTTCTTTTGGCTATTAAATAAACAGCATTATTATACCAGCCAAAACTTGAGTCCTGTCACGGACTTAAAGTGATAGTGCATCCAAAATTAAAAATTCACTAAGTTTCTACTCACCATCATGTCGACTAAGGGTTGGGGTTATTATTCGTTTTTTTTGGAGATGTTCATGCTATTGAACTGTGCTCACTTGTCCTTGTCCGAAAACACACAGAAGCTTACAGTGCCTCAACAGTCGATACTAAGATTTATGTATGTAGCTTATGCTAGAACAGGGGACACCAAAACAGTGCCCACGAGCACCAGATCGCCCGCAAGGACCATATGAGGCACCCGCAGGCCCGTTCTAAAAATAGCACAACTCACCACGAGTGAGCTGAGTCCAATTTATTTTTTAATTAATTTTGAAATAAATTATTTTTTGCATTTATATGTTAATGAAAATGACAAGATCGTTAAAATAAAATAATTACAAATATTTGTATAAATAATGAAAGATCATTTAGTCGAACTCTGACCTATTCTAGTTCAAAGGTGAGTGTGGGAACAGCTATGATGGGGAACTGAAATTATGGAGTGAGATTACTGCCACCGATTGGAGTGCCTGTGTCTTTGTTGTTGCAAAATCACTCTGCTGCGCGCGCAACCAGTCATACACACACGCGCTGGACAATCACAGGGTGCTAACAGAGGGAAGAAGGCGGGTCTTGCTCAACTTAAGCTAGTTAATTTAAAGAAATTAAAAGGTTTTTTAAAAAATAGTTTATTAAAATGGCGCAAGAAAACAACCAAAGCAATACACAGCCTCAAGTAAGTTATATTTCTTAAAGTTTTGTTCATAAAGTGAGGTGTTACCAAAACATTAAATTATGTTGAGCTGTTTAAATATTAAATATAGCGCAAATGGCTGCACACGCTCTGTTAAAATATCTATATACGCAGCTAGCGTCTCAGCATGTGTGTGCGCGCTGATGGCATGTTTGTGTGTGTGTTATGTCAAAGTTTTTTATCTTTAACAATCACATAATTCTAATAGTATAAATGAAAAATATATTGATGTGTATGACAGAGTAACAAGAGCAACTGTGCAAACATGCAAGTAAGTAAGTAATTTATATTTGAGCGTGTGCAGTAAAAGGCAGAATGAGTTACCAGTGTTTTGTACTTTTCTTTACTCTGCACTGAAGGTTGACTTATTATTATCGGCACTGAAAAAAACATATCGGTCTATCTCTACTAGAAACAAGCCTAAAATATACACTTTTTTTTACATTTATTTCTTACAATTGTCCTTCAATACAAGTGGAACATAGCAGCCAACAGAATGGAGATATTTTAATGTTTTGTGCCCCAGTCGAAATGAGGGTGAGTGACATTTGAATTTTGGGTTAACTAGGTTAATTGAATAAGGTTAAACTCTTATTACATTTCACATTGATTTAGAAATATAGGTCAACAGAGTAAGTAAGCAAGGCATTATTGCCTTTCAACAAACTAGCCACGTCTCCTATGCTGCTCTCGAAGGCCAAAAAGCAAGCTGAGATCTTACCCGATATCTCGGACGTGCTCAAACAGAACTATGGTTTTGTTATCCTCATTTATATGTGAAAGATAATCGATGTAACCTAAATGTACTCTGGGGATGTCACTCTATTTATTTAAACAAAGCTCAAAGATCTTGAAGGCCACAGATTTGTCCTTACAGCAATACTGTTGACAACTTGAGACATTTTGCTGCTGGTCAACAACCTAAATTTAATTTAAAAAAAAAAAAAATAATACCCACCTAATTTGTGCAGGTGTGCCACCAGATGTGGCGTTGGTAATTGCCCATGCTGCCTCTTTCCTTGTGCGGAATTCTGCCTTCTGAAGGATCTCAATCAGCACCGGGAAGATGTTGGCATCGATCACATTCTGAATAGAAGACATTTCAGCATGAAAACTCTCACCATGTAACACTCCATTAAAGCAGCTCAATCCCATTTTAATTCGAGCGACGCCAGTGGACTATGGTGGTAGTGTTTAGCCCGACGGGAGACCACATTTCCCATGAGCACTCGCTAAACGTCGCAAAAGTTGCGAAGTCCAAGTTTGCAGCAGTTGGACGAATTTTCTGTTTCCAGACTGCCATTGTCTGAATGAAGGATGGATACCGATGAGGTAATGAATCAGATTATGGATAATGTAATATGATATGCGTTATAACGGCTTTGTAAATAACATAAAGTCTTATAATAAAATATTATGTATTATATTTATAACATATTAGCACTATTGTTAACTTATTTGTATTTATACTTTTTATACATTCATTATTATATGCAATATTTATAATGTTATTTATCTATTCTGTTTATAATATAGTGCACTATTTTTAACTTATTAATATTTATATTTATATATACATTTCTCTGCTGTGTTTTTTAACGGTTCCCAAGCAACGAAATTTCGTTGCCAGTCTCACTGCTGTGTTTTCTGTGCAATGTCAATAAAAGAAAGTCTTAAGTCTAAAATAACTAGCTTTGTTTTTGTATCGTAATTGCTTTACCTGAATCTGGGCCCGGTTTCCGGCAGTGATGTTAGATACTGTCCAGCAAGCCTCCTTTTTGATGGATTCCTTTGGACTGCTAAGCAAGTGCAGCAAACATGGCAGTGCTGAACAGTTGAGGATCACCTGGGTTGTTGAAATGTGGTTTAATTAATGTCTGCCAACCATGAATAATGCTCTAAAAGGCTCTTTACCTGGGTCTGGATGTCGTCTCCTGTAACAATGTTGCCCACAGCTCGCAGGGCGGGAGAAACCACCTTGTAGTCACTGTGCCTGAAGAGGGAAACGTTTTTTTTACTTTGAATAAGATTATTTTCAAACGATAAATAGACTCTAAACCTTAATGAAGATGGTTAAGATAAGTTAAGTTTAGAAGTGGTTGGATTATGACCAGTTGACAACCGAAATTAGAGGTGGGGGAAAGAATTACAAATAAAAAAACAGATATCGCAATCTATACATTGACTGAAAATATTATCTTAATGTTTTATTCAAACACAATTTACCCCGTTGTTTCCATCAGTACTGAATCTCTCCTGTCCCATTTGTCGGGTTGCTAATCCCATAATACATAATGTTAAATTGGCCATAAATAGTGGTCAGTGATGATGAGTTACCAAAGTAGAGGAACAATAGGAGAAGAGTAAAAACAAGAAAGGTTTAAATACTAACAACTAGAAACAAATCAAGTCCCCACTCTAAAGCAACAATAGCGACACTACAAATCTTCATTGGCCATCACAGTGAATACATACTTAAACGTGCAAAGGATTTTTGTTTTCCCATTTTGTTTAAAAAAAGTTAAATGTTATTTTTATGTAAAAGGTTTACTACTCACTGTTCAGAATCAGAAAGAATTGTTCCGAGTTACATGTATAGGCACTGTGAGTTTTCAGTATCATAAATCACTGTCCTAGTTTAGATAAGACTTGTTATTAAATGTAATGCATTTTAACGTGTCCAGCAGTTTTTTCATTCAAGCATTGTATGACGTTTGGAAAAAATGCATAAAACATTCTATTAAGGGTATTTTTGTCACATATCATGATATATAGTTTATCTTAGAATATATTTAATAATGCAGATATGAATCATATTGTGGACCAAATATCGTTGTCGTTATAAGATAAAGCCATTTAAAGCTTCACTTGTCTAAATATACATCAAGACAGCCAAAACCGTTTCTATTTTGTCCAAAATGTTCCCATTTAACTGTCCAAAAGTAGACCTGTTCAACTGTAGACCAAAAGGATTAAGACCATTTTAAAAAACACTTACATCAACAGTTCCACAAGCCTGCGGCACACACCCGAGTCAATCACAGTCTGGATCTTTTCATTCGGACCATCAGAGAGGTAAGATAGAGCCCAACATGCATCTGCCAGTACATCGGGATCACTACTGAACAAAAGTCTCGACAGCACACTGAGACAGGGAGACACCTGCACAACAGAAAACAAAGTTATATGGACCATAGACGAAAAATAATCAAGATGCAACAGTTAGAAATGCAGCGGGCAGAAATGTTTGAAGACCTTTGAAAAGTCTGGGGGAGGGTTTTTGCCCCGGCACAGATTTGAAAGTGCCCAAACTGCATTGCGGGTTGTGGTGAGACGGTTGGATTTTGCTAAGAGCCTTAAAGAGAAAAAACAGAGTTCAGACTTTTGACAGAAAAAGCATTTGCATTGGGATAGATGGATTGATGGATAAAACAAACGACACCTACTGCTGCAGAGACGGTAGGATGCCACAGTTGAGAACATAATCTCTGCACTCTGCATTGTCTCCAGCTATATTGCCAAGTGCCCACACAGCCTGAAAGACAATAGAATACACCCAATAAGTAATTAAGTAAGTAAAGTGTCATTTGTAAAGTGCCTTTCTAGACCAGGGTCACAAAGCACTTTAACAATCGAAAACAATGTATGCTAAAATACATGCTTCAAAAGGCCAAGACGCATAAGACAAACATAGAAGTCCCAGAAAATAAGGGGAAGATATTTCTTGAGGGGGCAGGAGACTCCATCAAGCGCAAAGGGAGAGCGAGATCGTTCCAAAGCTTAGGAGCAACAGCAGCAACAGGGAGAAGGATTTCTCTCCTCTCGTCCGGAAGCTTGTGCGAGGAACCATCAGTGATTCTTATCCACAGACCTAAGGGCCCGAGCTGGGGTGTAAGGCTGGATCAGATCACTGATGTAAGGAGGAGCCTGACCATGAATAGCTCTGAAAGTAAGAACCAGAATTTTAAAGCAGCCATCTCCGTGGTCATTCCTCCTGGAATTGTGTGCAAAGCTGCAGCCTCACTGTGCATGGTGGGCGGCATATGGCAGATTGCATTTACTTTTGGTAAATGTCCTCCGAATCAGCCGAAATAATGTCGTCACTGGACACTTTCTGTAAGGCTGTCTCCATAGAGTGATGTTTGCGGAAGCCAGACTGAAACTTCTCATGGATGTTGCTCTGATCAAGGAACAACGATAACTGCTCAGACACCACCTTCTCTAAGATCTTGGACAAGAATGTAAATTAAGTAATAGGCCTGAAATTACTGAGGTAAGTTGGGTCTAAGCCTGGCTTTTTGAGTAAAGGCTCCACAATGGCATGTTTAAATGCATTGAGAAAAACTCCTGTGGAAAGGGAGAGGTTCACCATTTTGGTAACCCAGGGGCCAATTACATCAAACACTTTAATAAAGAGCCTACAAGGAAGGATGTCGGACGAGCAAGAGGAGGGTTTCATCTTGTTCACTAGTGATGAAATATCAACCAGAGTTAAAGGCTTAAAGAAGGCCCACAAGGAGACGGGGTCCGTGACAGCAGGGGTTCCACACAAAAGGGGAGGGATTTTCTCTTTGATCAATGAATTGATCATGCATTATGCATGCATCATTAAATGTATTAATAACACACAGCCTATAATAAATAATGCATTACAGAGTCTGTTATTAAGGTTCAGAAATATGTATATATAATATTTAAGTTGTCACCTGTTCTTGGACATCCTCATACTCCGAGTTCAGCAGCTCAATGAAAATAGGAACAGCTCCTGTTTCAATAACTACCTTGGTATGTAAGAAGGTGCCTGAAGCTATGTTTGTTAGAGCCCATGCTGCTTCAAACTACAGGAAGTACACAAATTACATAGTTAAAAACATTATTCAGTTATTAAAATGATTTTTTTTTTTTTTAACCAGGATAACGATTTATATCTGTTATGAAAAACAATTATCACCTGAAGTGTGCAGTTCTCACTTCTTGAAAGAAACTCCACAAATCGAGTTACAACACCAGAAGTAGAAATTACTTCATCAATTGGGGGGTTTGGTTCTGCAAACAGACAGAGAGAGTGTTACTTTATTTCATTAAAAATGTGAATGAAACAAAATGAATGAAGTTTCAAGTACAAAACAAACCCTTGGAGAGTAATTTTCGGAATTTCTGAGTGGCTATCAGTTGATGATCTGGGTCCTCAGAAAATATCATCTGTATCATGTCGGGAGTTATGACTCCGTCCTAAATTTGACAAATGCAACAAATGTCATTTTTTTTCAGAATGCAAAGAAAAACACTATACAACTCCAAGAGCAAGCAAAAGGCTGTGAACCACAAAAGGGAAAAAGGAACACATACACCTGAAATGGGAACAGTTGAGCTCACATCTGGATCCTGGATCGGGCATTCCAACATAGATTCTTCATTGGAAGGTACAGATACATTTCTTCTTTTAAACAGCTATAGGCATAGAAATGTGTGTTAACAAAGATGGGGAAAAATGAGAAAACAAAATATTTGGCAAACTACAGGGCAGACAGCAACTTGAGGCAAAATAACTTGTGTAAATGTAATCTGGTAAATATATAATTGTGTAATCATGGATATAATATAAAGCTTACTTTTGGCTTGCTTGTTTAACAATTTGGGGAACACATTCTAATTCTTTATTTGGATGTGTAGACTTAAGGGGATTTACCTGCTCTTCTCTTTTCTGTTTGCGAAGCTGGATCCCTTCTTCTTCTCTCCTTCTGCGCATCTCCTGAGGATTAAGAGCTTTGTTTTTGTAGCTCTTCATTCTTAAATTCTCACTTCCAGGACTTGCCATTGTGTCTGAAAAGTACAAGAAAAGGCATTTACATTTTCTGAAAATTATGCATAAGTAGTTAGTAGAAAAGATATTGCATATCCCAGTTTGGTTCAGGGGGGCCCTATTAAAATATTGTCAAAATAGAATACTCTGAAGAGATAATATCATTTATACTTTTAGGGTAAAGATTTTGGAAAGTAATGTGTTTTTATGTGTGTATATAAAATGAAATATTTCACAATAAAACAACTTTATAACAACTTTATTACAACCATTTTAGTTGTATGAAATCAAGGCATAATAAATACTTTTGCAATACATTTTTTTTCCCTTGAGACAATATATATATGTGATATTTTAAGTATAATATATATGTTACAAATGTTTCTTGGGAGTCTTGATTTTAAAATATGTAATCACATTACAGATAAAGCTTATTTTATCGTCCATTTTAGTGTGTGCAGGTTTTTTTTAACGTTTATATGTCATATAGAAGCTAGATTTATCTTTCCTTTCTTTCGGCTTGATGGCTCCTTAATAAAAGTAATAATACATAATGAATCCAACTGTCCATCCAAGCCAGGTGAATGTGGAGAATAAGGTAAACGCTAGATTTAAGAAATACTTCTAACTGTTTAGACCCAGATGAATGTTAGTACCCAGGTCATGAAGATTATTGGTCGTATATTGAACGCAACAGCACATTCACTTCCAATAAATCCGTTTTGTTCCCACATTTTTGGCAAGAAAGTCTGATTCTCTTGACATACGTTTGAATCTAAACTGACCATGCCGTATTTTACCATCTTCAACTTCCTGGTAAAAACAACAAAACCAATGCAAAAAAAGAAAGCAAAAGCAAGGACGAGATTAAGAACACGCTTGCATTTCTCTAAAGACGGTCAACAAGGATATAGGTTTCAGTCTCTTAATAGTAACTGCACCAGAAACAGGCTTGTACAAAAGTCTAAAATACGAAAGCGAATGCTACCGACGCAGATGTCAGTTTTAGATAAGTACAGGCGCGTGCACGTTTTTAATAACACTAGAACCATGTTAACAAGGTTATATACTAGCAGACTTTTTATTTCGTGAAGGTACATGAGGTTTTTGGTGTCACTCCTAGCTAGCATGGAAGCTAGCTGCTTAGCATAACTCCGCGCCCGGTCAAATTATGCCTTCAAAATATTTGTCTTGCTGTTGAATTGAACGTATTTTTAAAACGCATGTCACCATTTCGCTTTTCCAAACTCGTTTCACCCACCTGACAGTGAATAAAAGTGCACAAACACCACAAACCCACTGGAGGTATCCCACCACTGCCTTCCACAGCAAAATGGCGGCCGTTCAATTCGTTCCCATCAAACACTTCGCGTCAACAACACACGTCACTGCCGTCAATCCAGCGTTTAAACCAGATACACGAATTAATAAAATATTATTAAAATGATAAAACAATCCAGCGTTTAAAACAGATACACGAATTTATAAAATATTATTAAAATGATAAAACAATCCAGCGTTTAAAACAGATACACGAATTAATAAAATATTATTAAAATGATTAAACAATCCAGCGTTTAAAACAGATACACGAATTAATAAAATATTATTAAAATGATAAAACAATCCAGCGTTTAAAACAGATACACGAATTAATAAACAATTATTAAAATGATAAAACAATCCAGCGTTTAAAACAGATACACGAATTAATAAACAATTATTAAAATGATAAAACAATCCAGCGTTTAAAACAGATACACGAATTAATAAAATATTATTAAAATAATAAAACAATCCAGCGTTTAAAACAGATATTAATAAAATATTATTAAAATAATGAAACAATCCAGCGTTTAAAACAGATACACGAATTAATAAAATATTATTAAAATGATAAAACAATCCAGCGTTTAAACCAGATACACGAATTAATAAACAATTATTAAAATGATAAAACAATCCAGCGTTTAAAACAGATACACGAATTAATAAAATATTATTAAAATAATAAAACAATCCAGCGTTTAAAACAGATATTAATAAAATATTATTAAAATAATAAAACAATCCAGCGTTTAAAACAGATACACGAATTAATAAAATATTATTAAAATGATAAAACAATCCAGCGTTTAAAACAGATACACAAATTAATAAACAATTATTAAAATGATAAAACAATCCAGCGTTTAAAACAGATACACAAATTAATAAACAATTATTAAAATGATAAAACAATACAACGTTTAAAACAGATACATGAATTAATAAACAATTATTAAAATAATAAAACAATCCAGCGTTTAAAACAGATACACAAATTAATAAACAATTATTAAAATAATAAAACAATCCAGCGTTTAAAACAGATACACGAATTAATAAACAATTATTCAAATGATAAAACAATCTAGCGTTTAAAACAGATACACGAATAAATAAAATATTATTAAAATGATAAAACAATCCAGCGTTTAAAACAGATACACGAATTAATAAACAATTATTAAAATGATAAAACAATACAACGTTTAAAACAGATACATGAATTAATAAAATATTATTAAAATGATAAAACAAACCAGCGTTTAAAACACAAATTAATAAAACATTATTAAAATGATAAAACAATCCAGCATTTAAAACAGATACACGAATTAATAAACAATTATTAAAATGATAAAACAATACAACGTTTAAAACAGATACATGAATTAATAAAATATTATTAAAATGATAAAACAATCCAGCGTTTAAAACACAAATTAATAAAACATTATTAAAATGATAAAACAATTCAGCATTTAAAACACAAATTAATAAAACATTATTAAAATGATAAAACAATCCAGCGTTTAAAACAGATACACAAATTAATACAATATTATTAAAATGATAAAACAATCCAGCGTTTAAAACACAAATTAATAAAACATTATTAAAATGATAAAACAATCCAGCGTTTAAACCATATACACGAATTAATAAAATATTATTAAAATGATAAAACAATCCAGCGTTTAAAACAGATACACGAATTAATAAACAATTATTAAAATGATAAAACAATCCAGCGCTTAAAACAGATACACAAATTAATAAAATATTATTAAAATAATAAAACAATCCAGCATTTAAAACAGATACACGAATTAATAAAATATTATTAAAATGATAAAACAATCCAGCGTTTAAAACAGATACACAAATTAATAAACAATTATTAAAATGATAAAACAATCCAGCGTTTAAAACAGATATTAATAAAATATTATTAAAATAATAAAACAATCCAGCGTTTAAAACAGATACACGAATTAATAAAATATTATTAAAATAATAAAACAATCCAGCGTTTGAAACAGATACACGAATTAATAAAATATTATTAAAATGATAAAACAATCCAGCGTTTAAAACAGATACACGAATTAATAAACAATTATTAAAATGAAAAAACAATCCAGCGTTTAAAACAGATACACGAATTAATAAAATATTATTAAAATGATAAAACAATCCAGCGTTTAAAACAGATACACGAATTAATAAACAATTATTAAAATGATAAAACAATACAACGTTTAAAACAGATACACAAATTAATACAATATTATTAAAATGCTAAAACAATCCAGTGTTTAAAACACAAATTAATAAAACATTATTAAAATGATAAAACAATCCAGCATTTAAAACACAAATTAATAAAACATTATTAAAATGATAAAACAATCCAGCGTTTAAAACAGATACACAAATTAATACAATATTATTAAAATGATAAAACAATCCAGCATTTAAAACACAAATTAATAAAACATTATTAAAATGATAAAACAATCCAGCGTTTAAAACAGATACACAAATTAATACAATATTATTACAATGATAAAACAATCCAGCGTTTAAAACAGATACACAAATTAATACAATATTATTAAAATGATAAAACAATCCAGCGTTTCAAACACAAATTAATAAACAATTATTAAAATGATAAAACAATCCAGCGTTTAAAACAGATACACAAATTAATAAAATATTATTAAAATGATAAAACAATCCAGCTTTAAAACAGATACACAAATTAATAAAACATTATTAAAATGATAAAACAATCCAGCGTTTAAAACAGATACACAAATTAATAAAATATTATTAAAATGATAAAACAATCCAGCGTTTAAAACAGGTACACAAATTAATACAATATTATTAAAATGATAAAACAATCCAGCGTTTAAAACACAAATTAATAAACAATTATTAAAATGATAAAACAATCCAGCGTTTAAAACAGATACACAAATTAATAAAATATTATTAAAATGATAAAACAATCCAGCGTTTAAAACAGATACACAAATTAATAAAACATTATTAAAATGATAAAACAATCCAGCGTTTAAAACAGATACACAAATTAATAAAACATTATTAAAATGATAAAACAATCCAGCGTTTAAAACAGATACACAAATTAATAAAACATTATTAAAATGATAAAACAATCCAGCATTTAAAACAGATACACAAATTAATAAAATATTATTAAAATGATAAAACAATCCAGCGTTTAAAACAGATACACAAATTAATAAAACATTATTAAAATGATAAAACAATCCAACGTTTAAGACAAAGAACAGACACACAAATTAATAAAAAAAATATTAAAATGATAAACAATCCAACGTTTAAAACAAAGAATAGATACACAAATTAATACAAAATGATTAAAATGATAAAACAATTCAACGTTTCAAACAAAGAACAGACACACAAATGAATACAAATAATTCAAATGATAAAACAATTCAACGTGGGTGTAAAATGTACTTCCTTGAATTCACTACTTTGGTTTTGAAGTATATTCAACGTCTTGTCTCCATATTTTTAACCCTATGTATGCGAGTTTGATCAAACATTTTTGAAGGCCAAATTAAATTATTTGGGTTCCAGATCATATATTATGTTATCATTGTCTTTGTTATGCTTTATATTTGAAGTGTGTATAAAACTTATTTTCTTTTTTTTGATGTTTATTTAACATTAACATGCAAATAATCGTTGCACTTGTTCATATTTGCAATGAAATTTCCTGCCGATAGATGGCAGCAGTTATTACGCCTCCGCAGCTAAAGGAACAATGAAATCCTGCAAGGTCCCTGTGATGACTGAGGACGAGAGGATACAGTCGACTCCAGAAGCTTCAAAGCTGATGTTTGGACATGTTTTGTATTTGGACAATACAAAACAATACAATACAGCAAAAATAAAGGACCCAAAACAGGACCTTGAACGACTCCACATGACGCTGTTTCGGACCTTATTTGACTGACAGATACACTGAAACTGAGCCCAGAATGGTATGACGAGAACCACTGTAACATAGACCCAGACAGTCTTCATCCCTCAGTCTTCTCAGCAGGGTCTGGTGATCAACTGTGTCAAAGGCTGAGAACAGATCCAAGAGAACCAGAACAGTGTATTGACCCGAATCAGCCGACATCATGATGTCACTGGACACTTTCAGTAAGACTGTCTCTGTAGACTGATGTTTGCAGAAGCTGAAACTGAAACTTCTAAGATCTTGGACAAGAATTTAAATTAAGTAATAGGCCTGAAATTACTGAGGTAAGTCGGGTCTAAGCCTGACTTTTTGAGTAAAGGCTCCACAATGGCATGTTTAAATGCATTTGGAAAAACTCCTGTGGAAAGGGAGAGGTTCACCATATTGGTAACCCAGGGGCCAATTACATCAAACACTTTAATAAAGAGCCTACAAGGAAGGACGTCGGACGAGCAAGAGGAGGGTTTCATCTTGTTCACTAGTGATGAAATATCAACCAGAGTTAAAGGCTTAAAGAAGGCCCACAAGGAGACGGGGTCCGTGACAGCAGGGGTTCCACACAAAAGGGGAGGGATTTTCTCTTTGATCAATGAATTGATCATGCATTATGCATGCATCATTAAATGTATTAATAACACACAGCCTATAATAAATAATGCATTACAGAGTCTGTTATTAAGGTTCAGAAATATGTATATATAATATTTAAGTCGTCACCTGTTCTTGGACATCCTCATACTCCGAGTTCAGCAGCTCAATGAAAATAGGAACAGCTCCTGTTTCAATAACTACCTTGGTATGTAAGAAGGTGCCTGAAGCTATGTTTGTTAGAGCCCATGCTGCTTCAAACTACAGGAAGTACACAAATTACATAGTTAAAAACATTATTCAGTTATTAAAATGATCTTCTTTTTTTTTTAACCAGGATAACGATTTATATCTGTTATGAAAAACAATTATCACCTGAAGTGGTGAATGATTTTTAGTAAGTTAATTCGCATCATCTCTCAGTGGTGGATGGACTATGATGAGGAGGACAACTGAGGTGTTCCAGAAAATCAAGGAAAAGCCTGAACAAATAGAAACTTCTTAAGATGTTTCTTAAAGGAGTCAGTAGATCCATCAAGAGCAAAGAGAGAGGAAGATCGTTCTAAAGCTTAGGAGCAACAGTCTGGAAGGATTTCTCTCCTCTGGTCCTGAACCGTGTTCAGGAACCATCAGTAGATTCTGATCCACAGACCTCAGAGCCCGAGCTGGGGTGTAAGGCTGGATCAGATCAGGATGCTGACCATGAATAGATCTGAAGGGTAATTGATGGGCCTTCCTGACTGTAGAAACACGGCTCAAAGTCCATATTTTGAAGCATCCGCTTGTAGGCTGATTTAATTGTCTGGATCATAGTATGCAAGGACTGAGCCTGGCTCTCTGGTGATGACTTCTTTAATTTTTTTGAAAAGTATTGTCATGCTGCTTCTCCCATAAAATGTTTTAAAAAAATGATTAGAGTGTTTTAGCAGCTGTCGTAGAGGTGCATTTATCTCTGAAAGACTCGGCGCAAACTTAGCAAGAAAGTTATCCATGCCTAAGATTGTCTCCAATGCTGTGTCTCAAATTGCATACTTGCGTACTCAAAGTCAGTATTTTTAGTGCGTAAGTGCGTCTCAATTCTTAGTATGCGAAATTTAGTGCTCCATGCACACTAAATTGACAGTAAAACGCCCACAAAACTGAGTATGGTTCGATGGACACTATCTACACTAAACGGCTCCATCTTAGTGACGTAAACGGAAGTTACGTCATATAAGTATATATATATATATATATATACTTACAGGTGCATTTTCAGCAGCAGAAGAATGATGAGAAGTCTTTGCTGCTGAAACCAGCTTTAATATCTCGCCAATATTTCGATTCTCATATTTTTTCTTTATTTCTTCTACCAAACTTGCAAAACGTGCTGCCAGCAGGTGGCGATAGTGTTCCTACAGCTGGTTGAAACATCGTTAAATAGTAGTAGAAGAAGGAGCTGTCGTGTCATTTCCTGTTAGTGTGTAGCAGCAGAGTTTGATTTGAGACATACTATCTGTGGAGAATTAGTTACTAGTTAGTACGTACACTATCCTGATGCATACTAACTTCTAGTATACTAAGAGAAGTATGCGATTTGAGACACAGCACATGTCTTATTCTTGAGTTGTTGTGTTCTCGAAAATATCAGATTTAAATTGCAAAGGTTAACATACGTCTTTTTTGTAGCAGATGTTTTCCCATAACTCCCGCAACCTTCCTATAGAGGACCCCTCATCCAAATAAACGGGTCACCTTTAAGGTGCCTGATATAAAATAATTCTTGTGATACGATCACATACGAATATTACAAATACATCTTCTAAACAGCAGAACACCTGTGCTTCCCGGCTTGTCACATAAATAATGCAGATCTTTACCTGGAGTTCATACTTGCTGGCTCCAGCTAGAGAGTGTTTGGTTTCAGAAGGTTCTCAGAACTTCTGAGAGAGTTGAGTAGTGTACCAGTGGTAGTCACATTTTCAGAGCTGTGTTAAAATGTTGAATGCCTACAAATAAAATAGTACCACCACAGTAGGGTTGGGTACACTCTTTAGAATTGTATTTTTCATTATTTTCATTTTATTTTTTAAGTCTCGTTTTATTCTGAAACTCTGAACCGGAAGTTTTTAAATTGAACGTCAATGGCGCCGACAGCAGTTCATGCAGCAGAGACGCTCGTCTTTTGAAGCAGACATTACTGACAGACTTTTTGTTGGCATATGTAAGTACAACTCAACCAATACTGTTGTCTTCTATGTAAGTAAATAAGATTAAAGATTAAATATTCTTGCAGACCGTCATTATAACGTACTCCACTGTCTTTTGTTTGTTTTTCTGATCCGACATCAGGTGTGTATTTATTATTATTATTATTATTATCAAATAACTAGTACCTCCTTTGATAGAGATGCAAGTTAGTAAATCGCCAGAACGGCCAATAGGACTGAATAATAAAAAAAGTTTGCTGTATTGGCTCAGGCCATTTTTTTTCTCATATCATATATAAACCTTATTGTTAGTCTCTTTTTTTTAAGCATTTACGAAATTGAATTGTTTTAAGTCTTATTTATTAGAAAAATCTAGTTTTATTGAACTCCTATTGTGATAGAAAACCAAAATAAAACAAAAAACCCGAACACTATTACTCAGAAAATGATTTAAATAACTGTAGAAGAAAAACAAATTTGAACTCCTCTGAAGAGTCTACTTTTCACTGATTTTGCACAACCTTGGTCCAGATTCCCTTGAGAAATTGAGTGCTGTATCTGAATTAATGTTCGTTTTTTTTAAACTGGGTTGTTTCAATCATCATCATAAGCATATGTGTCATATGTCAACATTATCTTCTTGTAAGAACATCGATTACATCTAAAATAAACATAATCAAAAGGGTTTTATTCCTTGAAACTTAAACTTATATTTTTGTTCAAGTTCTATTATATTTGTGTTCAAATTAATGTTATTTCTTCTACATTATGTAAGCGTCTTAAGACAAAACAGGTGTTTGTTGTACAACAATGATTTTGTTGTAGAGCGAGTTATATTCAAAAGGTCGAATTTGTGACCCTGGTCTGGAAAAGCGCTATACAAATAAAAATTACCTACTTACTTACTTACTTACTTACTTAAGGCACAATACAAACTATGCCTATAAGAGTATTGCAAAACAAGAAAGGTAATACAGAATGCACGGCAAACTTCATCCAACAGGAGTCATTATTGTCAAGAGCATTTGTGAATTGTTTGTCAGAGCAGAAGAAGAACCTCTGCTGTCAAACCATATTTTCTGCAGTTATTGATAAACCTGTCAGTCGAAATCGCATTTGGAAATACTTTAGATTTGAGGTAGATGATTGGGAAGTAGTTATTAACCCTCATACACCTGCAAATGTGTCTCTAAAGTTTGCAAACTAATGGAGGAAACACTTCAAACCTCCCCAAACACATGAAAAAAGACCCTTGCTGTGTCTCAAATCGTATACTACTCTTGCTGGAAGTTAGTATGCATCAGGATAGTGTACATACTAACTAGTACACAAATACTCCACAGATAGTATGTCTCAAATCAAACTCTGCTGCTACACACTAACCGGAGATCACATGACAGCTTCTTCTACTACTTCTATTTAACGATGTTTCAACCAGCTGTTGGAACGCTATCGCCACCTGCTGGCAGCACGTTATGCAAGTTTGGAAAAAGAAATAAAGAAAAAATATGAGAATCTAAATAATCGCGAGATATTTAAGCTGGTATCAGCAGCGAAGACGTGTTTATCCTTCTACTGCTGCGGAAAATACACCTGTAAGTATATGAATATATATGCATTTATATATGACGTAACTTCCGTTTAAAACGTCACTAAGATGGAGCTGTTTAGTGTAGATAGTGTCCATCGAACCATACTCAGTTTTGTGGGCGTTTTAGTGTTAATTTAGTGTGCATGGTGCACTAAACTTCGCATACTAAGAAATGAGACGCACTAACGCACTAAAAATACTAACTTTTAGTACGCTAGTATGCGATTTGAGACACAGCACCTGACTTGATTTCTCACCACCATGTCAAGGAAGTGCACCATGGCCACTATCTACCTGCCAACCTGTAGGCCCAGATAATGTCAGATCATACCCCAGCCAACATCTGTTGTAACAGACCAGTTACGCTAAGAGCATCTGAGCAAAGCCAGGTGGCGGATGGAAAGCCTGAAGCGTGAGTAACTTCGCCTGGAAGCTGAAGAAAGACAAGACAGCAGAGCATGAACAAGAGCTTCTTAGCAAGAGCCCCGGGTCCTAGATACCACCCAGCTTGGCCTGTGCAAATACCACAACCTGAGCAGCCGACCTAGTATTGCGAAAGGCTGTTGGATGCAGAATATTTGCTTTGGAACGATCTTCCTCTGTGTTTGCGCTTGATGGATCTACTGACTCTTAAGACGTTTCTATTTGTTCAGGCTTTTCCTTGATTTTCTGGAACTCCTGTTGTGTTATCAGTTTTATCTTGATCTTTATTGAATATTGTTTTGATTGTTTAAGCGCTTTGTGACCCTGGTCTGGATAAGCACTATATAAATAAAAAGTACTTACTTACTTACTTACAAACCATTTCAGGGAAGCTAAGAGAAATTGTGGGCTGCCACATCACATCCATCAGCAGGGGCGGTAGTTGTAAATTTGAAGTATTGTCCAAGTACTGCAGAATTTAAATTGCAACACAAAAATGAACACTGTGAATGTTTGCAAGTCAATTGTAAATACTAAAAGAAAAGAAAAGATTATTTTATTTTATACTCATTTTACTGAAATATAAAGCATTAAACCAACTTTATTAAATATAAAATAAGTGACGAGCAAAAACAATTTAAATTAAAATTAAATTCAAATATGTTGATACAGTACTGTTGAATATGCTGTTACAGTAAATAGCCGTATTACAGTTTCCTTGCATTTGAAAGTATTTATTTCCATATTACAGAGGTAGAGGTCGACTCAGAAATATAGCCATGCTAATAACTTAGATAGCTCTGTCTTGCAGATCCTGTGCCATGCTGACCTGTGAGATTTGTGGAGAGGAGATTCTGTTGGAAGAAGATCTGAAGACTCACATCTTACTGAGCCATGAGGAAAACGACATGCAGTGCCCTCTGTGTTCTTTGTCGGGGGTGTCCTTCGATGAACTCTGCCTCCACATTAACTCTGCACATCCGGAGAAGCATGAGAAATTACCCGAGGTGGACGTGACGTCCATGTGTACCCTGGTCCACTCTGCAGGAACCAGCACAGTCTCGGAAGAAAAACCTTCGACCTCTAACTTTGATCCGTGCAGAGTTGGCGCAGAGCCACGAGAGGGTGAAAAATCAAGGACAGAAACGCATAAACCATCTGTGGGGACCAGCTTTCCTCGGAATAAAACAAAAAGTTCAAGTTATTTAACCACGTCTGAACACCGGACATCCAAACAGCAGCGGATTTGCCCTCCGGGAGACGGTAGGTTAACTTTGAAACTTGATGCAAAAGATGCACGTATAACATTTTAGATTGTAGTAGGGAAGTTGTGGCTTAAGTCATGTGTTCTTAAACCTCACCATGCCCCCCCAAACATTAGTCTATGACTGGGGACCCCAAAACATAACACAAATGCTTTAAACTATACAAAGAAACTTTTGGAGTGTATTTCTTACTCTTCACTTTTGAACAACTGGTATTTGGACAATCGTTTGACGCGTAATAGTGAGGATGTATATTGACTTTTATAATGCAAATAAAAAAGTATTGAAAAAAAGGCTACACAGTTAAATCTTGTTCACGAGTGAGGTAGGAATGGAGCACGAGTAATGGAGACTAATGGCACATATGCACTGGTATCTGTACATTTTACTGCTGATGATCCTCCAAAATAAGGTGAAGCAAATATGTTTTGAAATGTAAAAGTACAGTGGTATATCAACAGTGGATATGGGAAAAGCACAAAGACGTCAGTAGTATCAGTAATGTTTGCTGATGAACTTTTTTCCCCCCTAGGTGACGAGAGGTTAGACTGCCCCATGTGTGCCACTGTCTGCAGCAACAGCATCCTTCTGCAAGAACACGTGGAGCTACATTTGGAATGTGAAGGTACATATTTACTCAAAATAATACTAATTAAAAAATAGCAATAATAATAACTTGAAAAGTTGTCGATGCTTTCAAAAGATTAATAATGAATATGTCTCTACATGTTAACAGGACAAGGATCAGATCATTAAAACTAATGTTCTCTATAATTATTTTGATTCAATGAAACCACATGAACAAGAAACGAGTAAAACATCAGAAATAACGATGATGCTTGTATTACTTTATCTCTTATGGATTATATATTTGTATTTGTAATGTATATATAAGTGTGCGTTAATCAAGTGACTGCGGATGAGAAGATGGAGTCAACTGCAACATCTTTTAAAGTTGATGTTTGGAAATATTTTCGTTTTAAAAGAAAAATGAAAGCAGTTACGAGTTCCTCTAGAGCAGGGCTCGGCAACCTGCGGCGCTCACTGACGGTTTTGAAAATAAGTATTGGTATAAATGTGCAAATTTTATTGAAATGTTTAATAGCGTTTTTCCAATAATGCTTGAAAAACGAGCAAACCTCTCCTTCACTTAACGTTTTATTGAACATTAATGTACATATAAATAACACTACAGAGTCACATAGTCCTTTATATAAGAAAGGGAAAAACAACCATTACTGCAGTTAATATACAGTACAAAACATTGTTATGATAATGATCCATGCTCAAAGTGGTAGTTCACCCAATATTCAAATTTCACATATTTTCCACTTGCCCATGTGTCAACCAAGGGTTGGGATTATTTTCAGAGTAATCGGTTCTTTTTAGAGTTATGGACAAAAATGTTTGTTCATTTTAATGTAGCAATTGGACCTCAGTTGTTTTCGTCTTCGTCCAAAAAGACACTTAAAAACATCCAAATGCTTCCATATACTGCTCGTCTGTGACGTCCCTTTTGAATTTAAGCCTCATTACAGACGAGCACTAAAGAGTTATTTGGATGATTTTAAGTGTCTTTTTGGACAAAGATAAGGACGAAGACAACTGAGCTACAGTCGCTACATTAAAAAAAAAATGCCCCCATTTATTATGAGTTGAACTCAAAGTTCTAAACCATTTTTTTTTAATTTGTTCACAAATAGGTCAAAATCTGTGATAGTGAGCACTTCACCTTTGCCGAGATAATCCATTCCACCTCACCGGTGTGGAATATCAAGATGCTGGTTAGATAACATGATTGTTGTCTCACAGCACAATGCTACAGATGCCACTTTGCTCCATTATATGGCTTGATTATTTGAAATCTTAGTATTTAGTCTTCATACTGTTGATCTACACTTTTTAACAAGACTACCGACATGTAGACAGGACCACGGTCAGAAACACTCCTCGGGCCTATTTCACAGTGATTGACTTTTTCCAGATCATGTTTTATAAATATGAAAAAATAATCAATACCAAAAAAAGGGGTGAGCTGAGTAATGGGTATAGTCTCGGGATGTCCGGGTTAATCTCTCCTGAAGCATCAACAATCCCCACTTTCTCCGTAATGTTGAATAACTTTTTGTTGTTACTTCTCATGTCTGTCTCAAACCATAGCATAAATATGAATTAAAACAATATATATATATATATATATATATATATATATATATATATATATATTAGATTATCGTGGGGAAAAAAACATTGGATCGCTATATAAATATATTTTCTTACACGCCTACTCTTAACTGAGTCAATTTTGATTAATGCCATATTTATTCATCTTTTATCCATTTTTTGGTGTTTGCCAAAACTGGTATGCTCCCTGCACCCCTCTTGAACCAAAAATGTATAATAAAAAAACAGACAAACCAAACGGACTCAACTTAACACTTGAATGACTCCCAAAGCGGGGGTCTCAAAACCAGACCCTCCCTTTTGAGTCTGGAGCGAGCTGCCCATATGTCCGATTGCAACACAACTAAAACAACATGTCCCAAACTTCTAATATTGCTGTGTATTTCTTCCGTTGATCATCTTTTTAGTGAAGAATTATGTCATTAGCTCAAGTTTCTTCTTTGTATTTAGGGTGGCTTTCCCAGTCCACCATCTCCATAACAGCTTCCTTCATGCTCTGAATCCTTTCTTCCAATTTCATGATCCATCCCTCAGCTTCTTCCAGTCTGTATTCACCCCCACAATTTCTTCTTCCAGTAAATGAAACGTAGTTACTACAACTCTCTTGTCGAAAACCCTCTTAGTTCTTGCAGAATGAGATCCAAGTAGGCCATGTTTTCTTTTGCCACAGGTTGCTTGCACCATGTTTTCGCTTCCTTTTAATCGATTCACCGGAGATAACATGCTGCTCTTGTTTAAGATATTATTCCTTGAACATTTCTTAGTTTGTAATAGTGTATTTAGCAAATTGATCAGGTTCTTATGGGATCCACTCACCACATGCCATTGCTTGTTTTAAGTGATTTATATTTTTATCTTCCTTTTTTTCTTTCTTAGGGAGCGCTGATTCAGACCTGAAACTGGCCTGGAAGCTTCAACAGGAAGAGGATATTCGTCTTTGTAAGGATGAAGAAGAGAAAGAGGAGTTTAAAAAACTTCAGGTATAACTCCTAGAGATAGATTGTTGTGCTGCTAAATACTGACGTGCTTGAATAATGCATCCGGAAAGTATTCATAGTGCTTCACCTTCACACATTTACTGTACATAAGTATTCACAGCCTTTGCTCGATACTTTGTTGATGCACCTTAAGAAGCAATTACAGCAAGAACAGATCCTTCTTGTTTGGACACAAAAATGATTTGTAGGATTCACAACAGGGTTCATGGTCATTTCATCAGGTTGCAGTTGACTGTACGATTGCATTTGAGCTGTCTTCTATTGACGCTACAGAGGCAGTTTGGTCTGGATGGAAGTGGGGGTTACCGCAAGCAGATGGAGAGAACCATGGAGCGGGACGTCGCCAAGGGCCTCATGAACCCTGCAGAGTATCACTGTAGGAGGGCGGAGATGCTCGAGTCCCTTGTATCAGGCCTGGATGATGGCAGGAGCAGAACTCAAGGTACTTAAAAAATGTGTATTCAAAGAATTAGTCCTTTGCCTGATCTGATGAAATTGTGTTTTTTGTACGTCATGGTGGGTGCTCTCTGTATTGTTTGTTAACAACAGCGTATATAATAACCAGGGCAGCCATAACAATTCCACAAATACCATTATATTTTCTATAGTATTGGTCAGGGCAAATGACAATTTTTAAATGTCATTAGAGCCCTTGTGGTGGGAATATTTTAATATTTAATAGAGCTCAGAATAACAAGTTAATAGTATATGAATATGTCTAAACAAAAAATGTACTGATAAATTATTTTAGTTTTTTAGAAGAACAGTGCCATTTATATATAACTATAAATATATATATATATATTTATTTCTAAATTTTAAAGTTTATTTAATCGTGCATAAATACATTCCGTCTTTTTTATTTTATTTTACATTTCGACAGGAGAATGCAAATTGAGTGGGCCAGCCTAACATCTAATGTCCGAAGCAGTGATAGGTTAGATGAGAGAAACAAACCAAAGCAATTGATCCCCGATCTGAGAACCATAACACCTGCAACCACTAGCCTCTAGTGCTTCACCAAACAATCTTATGATGAGTGGATGACTCGATGTGAAGGTGGTAGGCAACTTCGTAAAGACAATTATGTATTTTCAAACCCCTGATACATCCGTATCAGCGCTGACCAGAGACAAACCCTCCATTATATTCCTTAAATGATACTGTAGGAAATCAGTGGGTGCATAATTGTCCACTGTTATCTTCGTTAAACATCGAACAACTCACTTACTGGATAAGAAAAAGGACAAATTCTGAATTCTACTGCTTGCTGTGATTTATGAATTTATCTCACAAGTTCTCAACTTTGATGCTTGAAAACGGGGCATGTAGCTGTAAAACATCCTGGTGTTTTTTGGAGGGAGACATTCCGCTCAGCCTTGTTTCTCACTTTTGTGTGATCTTTTTTCAGGTATTATGGGATGTCTCCGTGACTACTACCAGACTGAAGTCAAAGATTGTGTACATGTGTGGTTGAGCGCTGACACAGACTACTACTGCTCATCTGCGGGCGATAAAGGCTGGGGCTGTGGATACAGGAACGTCCAGATGCTTCTTTCCTCTCTGTGCAGAATAGACACGTATGCTTGTGCTGCACCAGGTGATCCACACAACTTCTTCATCATTTCTTAAAAAGATGGTCAAATAACGTGAACATTTAAAGAATCATGGTGCATTTTTTTTTACCCAGTCCTTGAATTAAAACCAAAATTCATAAAAGTCACTTAAAGTTTTGTATTTATAAAGCACCATAATAGATTAGGTAGGTAGAACTTTATTGCAATTGTTTTTTTTTTCAATTAGCCACAGTAATACAGCAATTATTCATAAAAATAAATCAAAATAAAATAAGAACAAGAACAAAGGTAAATAAAGAGAAAGAACAAGATGATACAATCTAAGTCTAAAGATAAAGAACATAGATCAAAGAAAAATAACGTAGAAAAGGATACAAAGATTAACATAGAATAGAATGTCAAGATACTTTCACTCCACTCCTGCCACCAAAATCAGAATTATACAATCTAATAGCCCGAGGAATGAATGAGTCCCTGAGTCTATTAGTGTTGCATCATGGGAGGAGCATTCGTGCACTCATTCTGCTTCTCTGCTCACTGATGACAGTGTTCAGAAGATGACTGTCATCAATTAATTCATTAATTACATTAAGGGTAATAACATATTTGTACGGTAAAAGTGAATGTTTTAATTGAACCTAATTCCTTTTTCCTTAAAGTGCCAGTGAAGTGTTTTTTTCCCCAGCCTCTGGGTTTAGTATAGTTTTTGATCGTTTCCTCACCGAAGGAGACCTCCTGAGGGATCAATAAAGTTCTACCTAACCTAACCGTCGCCAATGACTTCCACCCACTGCTGCTGATGTAGCTTAAACCATCATTGCAAGCAGTGTAAAGTGGAATCACTGCAACAAATCCGCTGCTGGTGTGGTTACATTACATGCATACAATCGGCATGTTTTCGACTCTTGGTCAGAAAACATAGTTCCTGCTGTGAGCGAACACAGTTCTGGGATTGATCAAAGCTGTTTCGTTGAATTGACTATGTATATATTTCTCTATGCCACCACATCTGGCCTCACGTTTCCTAAACTTCAGTTTAAAGTCTTGCTGTGTGGTCTGAAAACTGCACTTGGAAGGATTTTTGTTTTTTTCAATAACAATAAAATGGAGCATATATTTACCAGAGCGTTGAATTGTTGCTGAGTTTATGTCTTCTGACCCCTGTTCACTTCCTCATCAGAGGGGTCGGTGCCCAGTATTCCTCGGCTGCAGAGTATGATGGAGGAGGGTTGGAAAGAGGGACTGGATCCACAAGGAGCTTCACACTTCAACCACAAGTTGCAAGGCACAAGGGCTTGGATCGGCGCCACAGAGATCTATGTTCTCCTGACGTCTTTGGGAATAAGGTGAGTGCCTTGGATTCAGATCTCTGGGCTCTGTGAATCTCACAGTCGGCGCATTATGATGAAGTCAGTAAGTAAGTAAGTAATTTGTATTTATAGATTGTTTTCCAGACCAGGGTCACAAAGCGCTTAAACAATCAAAACAATATTCAATAAAGTATATACTTTAAAGGTCAAGATAAAACTGATTACACAACAGGAGTTCCAGAAAATCAAGGAAAAGCCTGAACAAATAAAAACGTCTCAAGATGTTTCTTGAAGGTTGTTAAATAAAGATGAGCTTAATGTTCTAACAAGCTAAGGCTCGATGCATATCATATGAGATAAGGTGAGATATAATGTGAAAATTTGGCCTTCACTCACTTCTTCAAAAGTCAATTAAAAATATATCTAAATACTACTATGTGTTAATTTATTGTATACAAAGAAAGTGTATGCAGATTGATTACTAGGCCAAAAAATCCAAATGGCTGTTTTGTTTCAATAACAACGTCTTGTAACCTTTACATCCCTGATCTGATCCAGCCTTACAGCCCAGCTCGGGCTCTGAGGTCTGTGGATCAGAATCTACTGTTGGTTCCTGAACACGGTTCTGGACCAGTGGAGAGAAATCCTTCCAGACTGTTGCTCCTAAGCTTTGGAACGATCTTCTCTCTCTTTGAGCTTGATGGATCTACTGACTCCTTTAAGAAACATCTTAAGACGTTTTTATTTGTTCAGGCTTTTCCTTGATTCTCTGGAACTCCTGTTGTGTTATCAGTTTTATCTTGACCTTTATTATTATTATTGTTTTGATTGTTTAAGCGCTTTGTGACCCTGGTCTGGAAAAGCGCTATATAAATAAAAATTACTTACTTACTTACATCAGACATGCTTTGTATTGGATTCGTGACTAGTTTGTGTTGATCCTCTCAGGGCTCGTATCGTTGACTTTCATCAGCCCACGGGCCCAGGAGGGACACATCCTCGACTGTTCGACTGGGTGAAGCAGTACTTCTGTCAGGCCAGCAAGAGCAACAGGTTGCCATCGAGAATCATTCAGACTTCCTTCCCTCCACTTTACCTGCAGCACCAAGGTTTGCCATAACTTTTCTCATTAAAGCGTGGGAACAACATCTGGTCAACGTCTACTTCTAAAAGGAGATAATAAAAATGATATACTTACTAAAAATTGCTGAACATATATTAATGTATCAATATAATTATGATTGTTTTCATGTACAATGTATTTCGATATACATTGCAAAACCAAATGAGCTAATACACACAATTACTTTTTACATACTGTATTTTCTAACATCAATTTACTGTAATTAGTCATTTGGATTATTTGGTTCGATGCAATCAAAACATTTCCTTATTATAATACAGAAATGAATTAAATCTTTTAGCGTTCAGACTTCATGGGAGGACCTTTTGACAAAAAAATCCACCCATTGGTTAGTTTTCCAACTAGTACAGGGTTGGTCCTATCAAAGCTGGACCTTACAATATTTGGACAAAATGTGATTTTTGATTATAAATTTAGAGCAATATTCTCATTTATTTTACCTTTTATATGATAAAAAACGGCAAAATATAGTCACAACATTGATTTTTGTTATTCATTAAGGTTAAAGGTACAGTACAGGCTGAGAGACACTCATAGAATAAAATGTTAATGTATTTCATGTATACTTTTATTCATCAATACCTTAGTCTCCTATGTACATTTTTAGAATTGAACAGTATTTTTAATCAAATTTGATGAAAACTATGCTCCTGTACATCCTTCCTCTGGCTGGAAAAAACCCAAACACACTCTGCGAACATCTGCTCAAGAAGTATTTACTTCACATACAAAACTGCTGTAGCCCGGCTGGGAACTTTAAAAACGTTGAATTGACCTTCTAAACCAGTCGTTCAAGTAGGAAAAGAGCTATTAGTTATTAGAGTTATTATTAAATCAGTAACAAGCCCAGCTGTGTTTGTTGCACTATCCCATCCCTCAGACTCAACCAATAGCTCTGAGCACTCTAACAAACCAAAAGTATAATTACCAAACTGTCTTTAACAGGCAGTATATAGTATAAAGGAGTGTACTGTATACAGGAGAGTAAAATAAATTCTTCTTTTTCTCATAAATTATCAACCATGTGACTTAAAAAGATCATCTGTTTAAAAGCCTAATTGGTTCAACAAACACTTGTTTACTGTGAAGCCGTTGATCAGTGACGTCTAGAGAAGCTAAAGAGCAGCATAAGAAACAAACTACAGTGTTTAACAACTTTACATCCTGACATCGGTTTGTGCGTGTGCGTGTGTGTGTGTGCATGTGTGTGTGTGTGTGTGTGCATTGTGTATGACAGGAAATGCACTTAAACACATGAGAAACTGTGCAGTAAGAAGAAGAATGACTGACTAGTGTTTTCACTTTTATTTACTCTGCACTGAAGTTTATGTGATTTATTATTGACTCATAAATGTACTTTAAGCACGTTTTTGCAGTAGTTTTTAGTATTTGCAGTGAATATGTTTTTTTTTATTTACAAGTGTAATTAGAGTAACTAAATAGACCTTCTTCTATGCTTCATTTGTCTTTATCGTAAAAATTACTTAATAACTTTATCTTGAGATTCAAAGAGAAATACATGTTAATGTAAAGTTAATCATTTATTATATTGGATTAAAAATGCATAAAAAGAAGTTTTTTTTTTCAATAATCGTTCATCCTTATGTAGTTCACTGACATACAATTTGATTGAGTCTCTCGTTCTTGCTGATGACAGATAGAAATTCAGGGTAAACCTCTGTAAACATTAATTCATTATCTACTGCTGATTCTTGGCGGTACTGGAGCCTATCCCAGCTACTCTGGGTGAGAGACAGGGGGCAACCTGAACAGGCCGCCACACAAAGACACACAACCGTTCACCCGTTAAAATTAAATGGAGCTTTTTCTGAAAGACAAACGTATGTTTCCAGGGACACTTTCTTTAAGAGCTAGTTCTGCTTCCATTATTATTCTTCAGGAGTTTGCAAAGATGTACTAAGTTGGCGAAACACGGACAAATAACCTGGCCGAGTTGAAACTTCCTGTCCCACATAACAACCTTTCAAAGATCACCAACAAAAGATCTGTCCATCAGAGAAGAGACTTGTGCTTTTGGAAGATTTCCACTTATGTACTTGGCACTCAAGTCTAGCCAGAGACACCAGTACAAACCCTCAGTTAACACAATGCTGAGGATAATCAATGCATTTTTACAGGTTATTCTAGCAGGAAGTGCAAGAGATGGACAGACAGGTAGAAGAGATAATACGCGAAGGAAGACGAAGAGTTGTAAGTAAGTAAGTAAGTAATATTTATTTATATAGCGCTTTTCCAGACCAGGGTCAAAAAGCGCTTAAACAATCAAAACAATACTCAAAAAAGTACATACTTTAAAGGTCAAGATAATACTGAGAACAACACAGGAGTTCCAGAAAATCAAGGAAAAGCCTGAACAAATAGAAACGTCTTAAGATGTTTCTTAAAGGAGTCAGTAGATCCATCAAGAGCAAAGAGAGAAGATCGTTCCAAAGCTTAGGAGCAACAGCCTGAAAAGATTTCTCTCCTCTGGTCCTGAACCGTGTTCAGGAACCATCAGTAGATTCTGATCCACAGACCTCACAGCCCGAGCTGATACCACCTGATGAATAAGCACCTAGTTGGTGCTTATTCATCAGGTGGTATCAGCTGGATCATCTCTGGTCAAACAAGGAGAGGGAGACATAAGTTGGATTTTGTCTTGAACAAGGGGCATCGTCGGGGGTACGTAAAGCCTCAGACTGGCATAAAATGTCTAGACTGCCGCCTAGTACTGATGTCACATGTCTGTAGTTATGATTGGACTTTCAAAGGCTTTATTATGTGTAAATGAAACTCAACTCAAATCACAATCACTACTGCGGTCACATGGGCCTTGAACTAATGTTCACTAAGGATGTGTCAAAATGGACAAGCCTGAAAAAGAAACATATTGGCGTAGATTTTTCTTTCGTTAAAATGAACTATGGAAGAGTAAAACTGCTGTATGACCAGTATTCACATCCAAACTTAGCCATTGTATTACATTTTTAAAGACATTAAAAAAACACATTTTCACAGCCTGGTTAAAAAAGAAAAACGGGCGAGTCTTGAACACTATCGGCACCATTGTTCAGGGGTCAGTAAGTAAGTAAGTAAGTAAGTAATTTTTATTTATATAGCGCTTTTCCAGACCAGGGTCACAAAGCGCTTAAACAATCCAAACAATATTCAATAAAGTATATACTTTAAAGGTCAAGATAAAACTGATAACACAACAGGAGTTCCAGAAAATCAAGGAAAAGCCTGAACAAATAAAAACGTCTTAAGATGTTTCTTGAAGGAGTCAGTAGATCATCAAACACAGATGTTTCTTGAAGGAGTCAGTAGATCATCAAACACAGATGTTTCTTGAAGGAGTCAGTAGATCATCAAACACAGAGAGAGAAGAAGATCGTTCCAAAGCTTAGGAGCAACAGCCTGGAAGGATTTCTCTCCTCTGGTCCTGAAGCGTGTTCAGGAACCATCAGTAGATTCTGATCCACAGACCTCAGAGCCTGAGCTGTATAACGAGGGGTGCGGTTGACTTGACAAGTGAGCGCGTATCAGTCGTTTAAAGCTTGTTTTTAATAGGAAAGTCAGGTTTGTTTGCTGAATATTTGGTCACCAAGTATATTTGGCAAAATAAAAAACAACTTGGGGGAAAAAAAGGAATGTTCCGCCTTCGTTGGAATCGTGAACATCAGGCCAATTACTCAGAGTAATATTTCACATTTCACAATGTTGTTCTGTTATGCTACTTTTAAAAAGGCAGCATTTATTTTATTTTATTAGACAAGATTGAAATGAATGTCGATATCTCTCTTCAGAATTTCTCCTAAACTGATAGAATCGTCTCCATCTCTCATCTTCTCTTTGTCTCTGCTCCCTGATAAGAATTTCTTTGGAAAATCTGAATTTCTTAGATTTCTTCATTCTGCTCCTTTTCAGTCCTGAATATGACTGCAGTTGTTTTTGTGTCTGTGAAATGGTTTTACATAAAAAATTTAAATGTCGAAACATAATGTTCTGTGTTACAAAGGCAACCTTGAAACATGTCGATTGTCTCCAGGTCATAGTCGTTCCATCGTGGGCTTGGAGCAGCGAAAGAATGGAAGCCTGGGCCTCCTGTTGTTCGACCCGGGTTCTTCATCAACCGACACCAAGAAGCTGACCAGCCGAGCCAACATCCCGACCGCTGTCCGCAGCCTCAGGAAGCTGCCGAGCAGCATGAAGCACAAGCAGTACCAGGTGGTGGCAGTAGAGGGCGTGTTGACAGCTGAAGACAAACGGGTCAGTGAAACATCCTGTATGTGTCATATTTACACACGTATGTGTTTGACTCCTCAATGAAACTGGCCAGTTTTAATATTGTAAGAGTAAAACCAATATTAATTAAATCAACATAGGATAGTGAAGATGATTATATAAGAAAGAATAAGAAATGACGGGGATGACGGGTCGTACCGGGGGACTTGTCCAGGACTTTGTTGACTGGTGCCTGGAAAACCACCTCCAGATCAACTCCAGCAAAACTAAGGAGTTGATTGTGGATTTCCGGCGGTGTCCCTCCATCTCCCCCTCACCACTGAACATCCGGGGACAGGACATTGAGATTGTCACGTCTTACAAGTTCCTGGGTGTTCACCTCAACAACCGCCTGGACTGGGTGGATAACACTGCTGCTCTTTATAAAAAAGGGCGGAGTAGAATCTACCTGCTCCGGAGGTTGAGGTCGTTTGTTGTCCGGGGGCCACTCCTGAAGTCATTCTATGACTCAGTAGTGGCCTCTGCCATCTTCAACGGTGTGGTCTGCTGGGGGAGCAGCATGACAACAAAGGATAGGGCTAAATTGGACAGCATTATTAAGAAGGCCGGTTACGTCCTAGGGCGCCCCCTGGATCCTGTGGAGGAAGTGTCTGGGAGGAGGATACAGAGCAAGCTGGCCTCCATTGGGAAGAACTTATCTCACCCTCTCCAGCACACACTGAGGGCATTGAGGAGCTCCATCAGTGATAGGATGCTTCATCCCAGGTGTGTGAGGGTGAGGTACCGCAGGTCCTTCCTCCCTGCTGCCATCAGACTCCACAACAAGAACTCAGCAAGATAAATATTTAACTGCACCTTTCTTGTTATTTTTGTAAATATGATTGTGTATATATAATATAGTGCAGATTTATTTTCTATTCTATTTAGATTTTCTTTTTCTTTTTATTATTTTATTTCTGGGTGTTTTATTTTTTTTGGTATATTGCTCTTGCTGTTGTTAAACCGAATTTCCCCTCACGGGACAAATAAAGGATTCTGATTCTAATTCTGAAATGGCAACACATGCACTGTGATCGCAGTCACCTGACCACAGTGTGTACAATTGATTTTAAAAGATTTGTTCAAAACTATTATTATTGATTTATTGAAATCTCTTGATGATGCTTGAGGTTTTTTCTAAGTAAAGAAAAGTTTTAGTTACAGCAGGTGTTCTCGGCCAAGAGGCCACAGAGGTTTGGTCTCGTGGTGGTATGAGCTGAATGTGTTTTTGTCTTTTGTTTTTCTTTAAAGGGCTATGCGTGTTGGGTATAAATATTTCCGATAAGCTGTGTTGTTGTTTGTGCCAAAATATGTTGGGTAAGAAATCAGCAGAAATCCTCTTTAAGCCTGTTTTTGAGCAGATTTGTTGTCCTTAACTTGCCGTCAACATCCCAGTGAAGCACTGACTTCTCACTTTCTGCTTTAACGTTCCCGGAGATTCAGACTTTTTCTCCAGATGTGGATCGTTCATTTAAGTTGGTGAAATACATTTTCTGTTCACATCCGACCTCCTGCATCAGCAAGAGTTTTATCTTCACAGAAGTACTTTTCTGATGAAGTGCACATGCGTCCGTTGTTCAGAATGATAGTTTTACGCTTCTTTAAAACGTACTACAGAAATATGCCTTTTCTAAATTGTGAGAGCTCATCAGTGCTCATTTTTTTGCTCACTTTTTGTTTTCAATCAGTTTTATAACCTGCAGAACAATCAGCAGGGAGTCAAAAAAAGACTTTGTTTAAAATCTTTATGTACAATTGGCTTCATGTGTTTTTCATTTTTTTGCAGATTTGCATCACAAATTCAAGATCGCTTCATGCAGAACGGATTCCTTGAGGAGGTTTATTCAACGTGTGGATTTAGTTGATGAATGTGGATTGTTTTAAATTACTGTTTGATTAATAAATATTGTTTTAAAACTTTGGGTTGAGTTGATGAGATAGGATGCTAATTATCTTCAGCCTGAAAGTCAATAAAGCTCATTAGTTTGGTACATTTCTAGTACATTCTGAGAACGTCAGCGGCTCCTCAAACCACAGCGAGTCCTGCTGAGACGAACCATCATCACATCTCCAACACTTTAATGCCTGACCTTAAAGCAGCACTATGTAACATTTTCCTTTTTCACAATTGTTTCACAATTCACGTCTGTGAGAGACGGTTAGTTATTGTAAACAAATAATAGAACACGCAGAGTGTTAGATTAAAACTATTATACACTATACGTATACGCCATACTTAAATTAATGCTAAAAGATAATCAAAATATAAAGTATAAATTACTGGCTTGAACAAAGAGTTTAAACGTTTGACTACACATTCACAATCAACATTTCACTCGAGACTGATTCACTGGTTCAAGACAAGCTTGGATCAGAATTAGAGATAAGACACCGGTTATTTAAAACATCTGTTTATCTGCAAATCACACCTTAAATCGTAGATCAAAGAACGAAGCAAGACACACCCGGGAAAGGGGGGCTAAAAGATGGAAACCCCCACCCGAGAACAGTTGAATGATTAGATTACAAGAAAACAAATCAGGAAGTCTCTTTACGGGGGGTCGGGACACAGGGAACTTGAAAGAACCATTTGGCCGGAAAGGGACGACCTCCCGGACCGGAAATTTGCCTTAAATATAGCGATGTTTCTACAGATCGGGGCCTTTTCTCCCGGGACTATTGGCCTGTACAGTCGCCGGGACAAAGTGTGTCCGATCGCGATCGTAAAGCTTGTATTTTGTTTGACTTGAAGCAGCGAATAGACGACCCGTGACACACTCTGGATTGACCATCTTTCTCCATAAAGCGAAGCATAAGAACCAGAACCGGAAGTGACGTGTTGGAGCGACAGAACGGACTCCGTGTTTTGATCGTTTTAAGAGACATGTGTTACATTTGAAGCACTCGGCAGGATAAGACACATGACTGAAGGGCTGGATTCTGTCACTCAAGTCGGCACAGTTTGTTTGATTGTTTGTTTTATGACTTTGGCCGTCTCTATCTCACTCTCTGATTGTCGTCACAAATTCCAGAACAAAATGTGCATGAATTTGAAGAAGAGCCACCATTAAATGTTAAATATTGTTTACTGTTTTTTTTTACTTCTTTTTTTTTTTTTACCAAGGATGATGATTATGATTATACCTTTATTCTTCCCACATTGGTAATGTGTTGCAAATCTTAATAATTTCAAATATATGTAAATACAAAAATGTATATTTCAGTCAAAGTAATGGGTCAATTTCAATTCGATTAATAGATTATTGTTGTTTAAAACTCGGAAGTTTATATTTTAATACTGACTATAGACTGAGTGTTGGCACTGAAGACACTGAAAACTTTTTTTTAACAATGAATAAAACCCAAATTATCTTGTATAATCCAGGTTATACGAATGGTGTGAAACCCGCTAATGGAGCTTTAGGGTTTAATAGACCGTGACCCAGAGAGTGTGGACAATCGGATGACACTTGGTCATGGTCACCATAAGCATACACTAACTTTGGGGGAATTTTGCCGCTATATTGTTTCTTATTTCGGTATATTTTAAAGTTTTTTCGCCTTACACGAGTCTCGGAGAATCAGGGAAAAGCCTGCACGAATAAACGTGTCTTAAGATGTTAAGATCACGTGTAATGACGCCATGACATGCCCGTTCATGGCAGAAGTCAGGGACACCATCCCTCAGGACCGGATACCATCGACGTCCCTGCAGGGGCAGAAACCTCCAGACAATGTCGGCACAATAAACCTCTTTCTACCTCATTACCTGATGAGAGATACTGGACCGACGCAGATGTCTACGAGGAGTGGAAACCAGCCGACCTCAGCTGTTGTGTTAAATCTCGTCTTAAAACACACTTTTATCCCCCGGCTTTTAACACAGCATGAGACTCTGAGCTGTTTTTAAAGTGCTTTTTACTTGTTTTATTTGATATTGTTTTTACCGTTGTGTGTTTTAACTATGCTTTATGTCACTGTACAGCACTTTGTAACGACTGTTTTTTAAAGCGTGGCTTTTCCTTGATTTTCTGGAACTCCTGTTGTGTTATCAGTTTTATCTTGACCTTTAAAGTATATACTTTATTGAATATTGTTTTGATTGTTTAAGCGCTTTGTGACCCTGGTCTGGAAAAGCGTTATATAAATAAAAATTACTTACTTACTTACCTATAAATAAAGTTGAGTTGAGTATGAAGTGTGAGTTACTTTTATCATCATTTGGTTATCAGCTGCAATGCCACAAAAAAAAATGTACAGGGGATTTGCTCATCTTGGAATTTTAGTTAGATCCTCTGAGCATACACTAACTTTTTTGTTGAATTTTGGTGCTTTATTGTTATTTTATGAAAAGCATTTTTGAACATCTTGTGAGCCTCATGATTTGTTTCAATGGAAAAAGTGAACCTTGGCTCGAAAAAGGTTGAAAAACTGCACGAATCAATGGTGTTTGTTTTGGTTTAAGGTGGATTTTCTTTTAGTTTTCACACTGAAGGATCCAGAACCGTCGCCGCCTCCAGACCCCGGGCTCGAGAGGAGAGGTGTTCAGGGAACATCCAGACCTTGTTTTGGTCCAGATTTGCATAATCGTCTAAGCAGCGTATGTGGGTCGAATCCTTGTCGACCCGGGACAGGAGGTTCTGGGATCGAAGGTGTGTCACGAAGGGAATGGATCTGGGGCGGGACCCGGCGCTGTGGATACTCTCGAGTGCGGGGTCATCCGAGGCAGAGACCACCAGGGACCACAGACCAGGGACCACAGACCAGGGACCACAGACTGCGGAGCTGGTAAGACGCGCGATGACGTCACTTTAATGAAAAGTTAAACGAGTGCGTTTTTCATTCATGAGATCAATATTAATGTGTAACTGTGGGGGTTTCCGGAGAAATATGTAAAAAATATATATATATACTGTTTCTTATTTCGGTATTTTTAAATGTTTTTTTTCGCGAATTTAATTGACTTTTTTTTCCAACTGAGTGTTTTTTCCATCTGCTCAACAAATTTAAATTTTCTATACGAGAAAAACTGTATTTTTCCAGAAGTTAAATCTCATTTTGAGAGAAAATGCTATTTAATGCTTATTTACTGTAGTGTATCCCAAATTCCCGTGGCATGTGAACGTTTTTTGTTTCATGGCTTTTCTATTTTTTTTTTATCATTCTTTCATTTAGGGTCCGAGTTTTTAACCCCATTTTTTATCTCCAGAAAAAACGAAGCATTTCCAGTGGGCGGGGCTTAAGCACATTTTCCAACGTAAATATTTCAATTAAAAGATAGTTTTGTACAAACAGACACGTGCCGATGTGTACAATAGAGGTCAGAGTTCAATTTAAAAGACACTTAAGTCGACACAGTGTCATGTATTAGGATGTATAGGTCATATTGAGGCTTTTCCTTGATTTTCTGGAACTCCTGTTGTGTTATCAGTGTTATCTTGACCTTTAAAGTATATACTTTGTTGAATATTGTTTTGATTGTTTAAGCGCTTTGTGACCCTGGTCTGGAAAAGCGCTATATAAATAAAAATTACTTACTTACTTACTTACATGAGGTATGATGACATGTGCAGCGTGACTCGGAATCAAAAACTCCTTAAACTTATTGGACCCGGTTCATTAAATTCAGTACGTTTGTGACACAATAAAGTATAGTGAACTGATCTGATCCAGACTTACACCCCAGCTCGGGCTCTGAGGTCTGTAGATCAGAATCTACTGATGGTTCCTGAACACGGTTCAGGACCAGAGGACAGAAATCCTTCCAGACTGTTGCTCCTAAGCTTTGGAACGATCTTCTCTCTCTCTTTGTGTTTGATGATCTACTGACTCCTTCAAGAAACATCTGTGTTTGATGATCTACTGACTCCTTCAAGAAACATCTGTGTTTGATGATCTACTGACTCCTTCAAGAAACATCTGTGTTTGATGATCTACTGACTCCTTCAAGAAACATCTGTGTTTGATGATCTACTGACTCCTTCAAGAAACATCTGTGTTTGATGATCTACTGACTCCTTCAAGAAACATCTGTGTTTGATGATCTACTGACTCCTTCAAGAAACATCTGTGTTTGATGATCTACTGACTCCTTTAAGAAACATCTTAAGATGTTTTTATTTTGGCTGATTAATCATCAGGGAGGGTACGGAGGATGTCACCAGGCAGAGGAGGAGAGAGATGCTTTTACACCTTGCTGGCGCAGATGTTCAGGATGACGCTATCCTGAGCAGATGCACGTCGGAATATGTGCGTAGGAAAGTACTGGAGGAGGAACGTGGATGAATTCTCGCTCGCACCCTGGAAGTTTGATCACGATGTGAAAGATCGGAGGAACAGCTGGCAGCCTTGTCTTTGACTGGAGGGAGGAAGGACGCAGAGACACTTCATCAAGTTGAGGGATTCAAGAAACCCAGCGGAAGGAAACAGAGAAGAGGATAGAGACAAGAAATACACTGATCATATGGGAAAAGACCCTAAAGGCCCATGTTAGATTAAAATTAGTATACACTATACGTATACGCCATACTTAAATTAATGCTAAAAGATAATCAAAATATAAAGTATAAATTACTCGTTTCATCTAAGAGCTTAAAAGTTTGACTACACATTTACAATCAACATTCCACTCCAGACTGATTCACACTGGTTCGAGGCAAGCTTGGACCAGAATTAGAGATACGACAGCGGTTATTTAAAACATCTGTTTATCTGCAAATCACACCTTAAATCATAGATCAAAGAACGAAGCAAGACACACCCAGTAAAGGGGGGCTAAAAGACGGAAACCCCCACCCGAGAACAGTTGAATGATGAGATTACAAGAAAACAAATTAGGATGTCTCTCAGTGGGGGGTCGGGACACAGGGAACTTGAAAGATCCATTTGGCCGGAAAGGGACGACCTCCCGGACCGGAAATTTGCCTTAAATATAGCGATGTTTCTACAGATTGGGGCCTTTTCTCCCGGGACTATTGACCTGTACAGTCGCCGGGACAAAGTGTGTCCAATCGATCGTAAAGCTTGTATTTTGTTTGACCTGAAGCGGCGAATAAACGACCCGTGACACACTCTTGATTGTTCATCTTGACGTTATGTTGCAGCGACGAAACGGACTCCTTGTTTTGAACGTTCACATCGAAAATGTGTGGGAAAAACTGAAATTAAAGAAGTGTTATTCATACATTCCTAAGGTGAAGATGAATTCGTACTCCTACACATCGAATCAAGTGTCACCAGTCAAAAGGAGCAGTCAAATGTGAGATCATTATTGGTCACAAAAGAAACTATGTAGAATCCATAGTGAAGGAGATGGAGAACCTCTTCTTGGAAAAAGACTTGGGAGTGCTCAAAATAGGGAAAAGTTTTTCATTGATCACAGAGAGGAAGGGTGAACAAAAATACCCAAAAGTGTTTCAGGGGGGTTGGAAAAGCAAACACAAAACAGATTAGCTTATATTATATATTATATTGACCAAACCGTAAAACCAGTGGCTCAGCCATTCAGACGTATAACAAACAGTGGAGAAGAAAATATATGAACTCATTGATATGGACCCACTCCATGGTTCAATCCAGTCGTAGTATTACCGAAAGCAGATGAAGACAAAAGGCTGTGTCTTGGTGTGCTAAAGAAGCAATCATAAGGGAAAGATTTCCAATATCTACTGTTGACAAAATACTCCAAGATCTGAACGGTTCAGCTATTTTTTAGTCGATTAGACTTGAAACGGGGGTTACCGTCAGTTGGAGATAAGCCTGAATCAAGGGAGATAACAACCTCTGCTGTACACACAGGTCTGTACAGATACACACGGTTAATATTTGATGTATCGTCAGCCAGTGAACAATACCAACATGAAATCACTAATGCTTTAGCTGGAGTTCAGAACATTTCAGATGATGTTATCGTACATGGCCCAGATCAAGAAACACATGACATGCGACTTGGAGCGGTCATGAAGCGGTTGACAAAATGTGGTCTAACTTTAAATCCAGAGAAATGTCGGTTCAACATTAACAGGTTGGTGTTCATGGGAATACTATTGACTATCTTAGGGTTGGTTACAGTAGCAGATTCATTTCACAATTTGCAACGTTGTCAGAACCACTGAGAAAACTAACTCGGAAAGACACACCCTTTAAATTTGGTCCGGAACAAAAGAAAGCTTTTCACGTTTTGAAAACCGAGTTAGCAAATACAGGTTCCCTTGCTTATTTTGATAAGAGAGCACCCACCAAGGTCATTGCCGATGCAAGTGCAGTAGGACTTGGTGCTGTAATGGTTCAGCAACAACATGGGGAAATGGTGCCTGTGTGCTATGTAAGTCTCATGCTATGTCTCAAATCGTATACTTGCGTACTCAAAGTTAGTATTTTTAGTGCGTAAGTGCCTCTCAATTCTTAGTATGCGAAATTTAGTGCTCCATGCACACTAAATTGTCACTAAAACGCCCACAAAACTGAGTATGGTTCGATGGACACTTTCTACACTAAACGACTCCATCTTAGTGACGTTGTAAACAGAAGTTACGTCATATATATATACATATACATACATATACATATTTATACATATATATATTCATATCCTTAAAGGTGTATTTTCAGCAGCAGTAGAAGGATAAACACGTCTTTGCTGCTGATACCAGCTTAAATATCTCGTGAATATTTCGTTTCTCATATTTTTTCTTTATTTCTTCTACCAAACTTGCAAAACGTGCTGCCAGCAGGTGGCGATAGCGTTCAAACAGCTGGTTGAAACCATCGTTAAATAGAAGTAGAAGAAGAAGCTGTGGCGTCAATTTCCTGTTAGTGTGTAGCAGCAGAGTTTGATTTGAGACATACTATCTGTGGAGAATTAGTTACTAGTTAGTATGTACACTATCCTGATGCATACTTATTTCTAGTGTACTAAGAGAAGTATGTGATTTGAGACACAGCATCAGTTGAACTGATTGTGAACAATCTGTGACGGAGAGAGAAGCTCTAGCTCTCGTATGCGAAGGACTTCATCGTTACATAAATGGCTGGAAGTTTGATCTTGTTACAGATCGTAAACCTTTAGAATGCATTTATAGTGAAGAATCCGTATTGAAAAAATGAAAACAGAACATTGCAGATTCATTGTCAAGGTTGTTAGATGAAACACCAACTCAAACACACACATGAACACGAGAAGAATGTGTGAGATTTGTCGCGGCGCCACGAGCTCTGACAACAAGGAGGTAGAAAGAGAATCAGCTAATGACACCGAACTCAGTCAAGTGTGTGAGGAACTCAAAACAGGTTAAAATGACAACTGCGAGGAAATTGCGCCGATCGTGAATGATATGTGTGTTCGCGGACAAATTGTGCTACGTGGAAATCGCATTGTGTTACCTTAAAGTTTGCGACCAATCGCTCCAGCACCTGAAGGTCACTTGGGAAAAGTTGGGACCAAACAACATTTGAACCTGGCGTGGATAAAGCAGCTGAAAATTTGTAAAGTTGTCACGGATGTCAGATTGTAGCAGATCCACCAGAACCATTGAGAACCACGGTACTACCAGATGATCCGTGGCAGGATGTGGTCATTGACTTGTTGGGACCACTTCCTTCAAATCATTCCATACTTGTTGTGGTAGAGTGTTTTAGTGGCTATTTTGAGTACGATATCATGACCTCGACTACAACAGAGAAAGTGATTGATAGTCTAGAATCTATTTTCAGTAGACATGGACCACTAGTAACATGTCAATCAGACAACGGACCACAATTCAGGTCGGAACTGTTGAATTCTGTGAGTAAAATGACATTCTACGTCTCAAAACAACGCCAAAATGGACGCAAAGCGAACGGTGAGGTGAACGTCAGAATGCTTCATTGATGAAAAGAATAAAAATTGCAGAGTAGAAACGTGAACCGAGAAAATATGTCACTGTTTCCCGGCGTGTGCTATGATAGTGAGACGTCAATAGAAGGGCAGGTCACTCAAAGGTTGATGAAGGGGACAAAGTTCTTGTGCAACAAGACAAAATAGATCAATTCTCTACACCATTTAAAACCATATCATATACAGTTGTGAGCAAAACTGGGAATGAAGTTGTGATCGAATCTCCAACAGGAGCGACATATAAAAGAAACACCCGTCAGGACACACAAAGGATCTGACAAATTGATGTTTGTAAATGATGGTGTGAATTTGTGTGATTTAAAAAAAAGGAATGTTTATTGGTTGATGTTGAAAATAATTGTCAGTTAAAAAGAAAATAGCATTTGTTGTTTGAATATGTTATGATCCACCAAATGTTATATTTTCACTGGAGAAGCAAAGCTGTTTTGAATGTATGAGTTTGTTTCCAAGAAAAAGGGGGATGTCATGTATTAGGGTGAACTATATATGGGAAGAAAATGTTTCCGCCTCCTCCCTCAGATATGAACGACCATCAGGACCACGACTATAAGCTGGTGCCACACAAAGACTTCACTTTGATCAGAGGAATACACGACCCAGAGCATGTGGACTTCATATACAATCTTGAGATCAGAAACTCCGACGTGTTCGTGGTCACATATCCAAAATCAGGTGAGGTTTCAAAGAAGAACATAAAGCAGTTTGAAATGTTTAACTCTTTTGGAAGTATATCAGTTCCATCACAATATTTATTAGTTGAATTTAACATTTTAAATGTTGCATTTTTATCGGCTTGTTGTATTTTTTAAAGGCATTGATTATGTGTTTGAATAGTTTCATTAAGTAATTACCAAATTGCATGGTTTAACTAGTCCTTATTGAATAATTCATTCATTCAATAATTTGTATATTAAAAAAAAGTTAAATTTATTTCGTTTTGATTTATGAACATTTTCATTGATTTTTTTATGCTACTTCCATGATCCCAAAAATAACATTTCTGTATTCAATTTATAAAAATGTGTACCCCTTAAACTTCAATATAAAATGTTGGTAAAATAGTGCAACTAGACAATAACCGTGTGGCTCTTTTCCTGTATTTATTTGCTGCTCATTTGATCAGAGAAAAACAATAATAAATCATTATTTAAAAAAAAAGAGTGGCTAATAAACAACCCTTCCATTTAAAATATAATATTTTCGATTTCAATTCTAAAAAGAATCTCTTCAAGCATTCATGCTCCTTTTTATTTATTTATTTTATTATAACTTTTTTAAGTTTCTAACCTTACAATATCTCTACAAGACGGTGCTGGTAGTATCTCTAATTTTGGCTTAAAGGTCTTGTTATTTCAGTCTCATCTTGTTTTTCTTTAAGTTCTCATGAAGACTCGAAACAAAGCCAGTGCAAGATCATATTCCGTTTATAGTATTTAAGTAAGAGGTTGATAACATATTGATCCATGTTCTTTGTCTTTATCTTTAGACTTAGATTGTGTAATTGTGTTCTTTCTCTTTATTTCTCTTCTTCTTATTTTATTTTGATTTATTTATTTTTTTTTTATTAAAAAATTGCTGTAATGTATTGGCTATTGGAAAAAAAAAACAATTTCCCAAAGGAGACCTCCTGAGGGATCAATAAAGTTTTACCTTACCTTACCTTACCTTACCTTACATATTTTAAATAACACCGAACTGTGACCGATGTGAAAATCTAAGTGAACAAAATCTATTCTGAATCTGAGAATCAACGCGAGGCGAAAGTCAAATGAATAATAAATCTTCCCAGCAAACAATACTGCTCCATACGTGAGGAACAACCTTGATGTATTTGATTGACACCCGCCTCGTGTCCTACAGGGACCATCTGGATGCAGCAGATTCTTCTGCTCATCGAGGCCAAGGGTGACGTTCAGGCCATCAACGGGAAGGACAAACTGTCAAACGCTGAGTTGATTCCGTGGCTGGAGTCGGCTGGCGACAGTCGGGCGTTCGCAGCAGCTCCCTCGCCCAGGTCAAGGGTCACTCATTTGCCCTTCCATCTGATGCCTGCTGCTCTGAGCCAGCGGAAGGGTAAGGTCAGTCATCGCCGTGACGATTCTCTCTTGTGAGACGTGAGATCTTTTCTTTTCCTTCTTTGTATGTCGTTATCAGTGCATGTTCCTGCATATTTAACTAATCAGTGATGAACTTTGAACCTGCAAAATTACTACTCATTTTTTAAGACTCTCCCGGCTGGAAGTTTAGACAAAGTTAGTCGATCATCGTTAAAATAATCATTACTATTAATGCTCTACGATGAGCAGCAAACACCACAGGACAGATAAACTGCTGCTGTAAGTAAGTATTTTTGTTTTGTACGGTGCCTTTAGCAGACCAGGGTCACAAACCCCTAAACAAGGAGTTTTCTGGAACTCCTGTTGTGTTCTCAGTTTTATCTTGACCTTTAAAGTATTTACTTTATTGAATATTGTTTTGATTGTTTAAGTGCTTTGTGACCCTGGTCTGGAAAAGCACTATATAAATAAAAATGACTTACTTACTTACTTAAAACAAAACAATACACAGTTAAAAATACATTAAAAAAATGCGTTAACAAATATATCAGCCCAGAGATTAAGAAAAAGCACCAAAAAAAGGTCTTAAGATGTTTCTTGAAGGAGTCGACTCTGGCTTCCAGATACGTTTTTACCTCAGAATATTGTGTAGCATTTTTACATAAAATAATGTTTGAACTACTAATTGTTCTCATAAAAGTCTGAAAAAACACTGACTGGACAAAAAAGCGAATGCTTTAAAAACAGCATTAAAAACCTTCTCTTCTGTGTGAAGCAGGTGCACATGTTAACGTTGTAGAAGGTCTCGACCATTGTTCAGAACCAGAGTTCGACTCCTTTGTTTCTCATGAATGAAAGAATAAACAAAAGACTGCGTTCTCTTGTCCTCAGAGTTTACTACACATGGTACATGTGCAGCAACACGATACCATGGGAATGTTTACTGCTCCAGTACTGGGCCCGTCCTCCGTCGCTCTCTCCTACGAGCAGACTGTTTCAACGGTGATATCTGGTGACCACACAGACGGTCTGGGTCGAGAGAGCTCTTTGTGGCGTCGATAAAAGGGTTGGAGCTCGACACACTATCCACAGCGACCATCACGTCATGTTCCCGCTGCCAGAGTTGTTCTCTGCTCGTCCACATGTGGCTCCACGCCCTTAGATCAGGAAGCGTTTCTACTCTTTGTCTCGTCGCCACAGGAAATATAACTTGCATCTTAAATCCCTGACATTAAAGTGACTTGGAGAGCAAGTCCCTACGTCCCTCTGACTCCATTTACGGTCAAAATAAAATTATAAAAATGACCTTTTAGAAATGTTTACGATGGCTATCTAACATAGTATTACTAGTTCATCTATACCGTATTTTCCGGACTATAAGTGGCTCCGGAGTATCTCCAGCCATAAAATGCATAATAAAGAAGGAAAAAACATATATAAGTCGCACTGGAGTATAAGTCGCATTTTTGGGGGACATTTCTTTGATAAAATCCAACACCAAGAACAGACATGTGATCTTGAAAGACAATTTAAAATAAAACTAGAGTCAACAACAGAATAATTGTACGTTACGTTACATGAAGTGAGAACCTGGTATGTTAACATAACATATGAAGAGTTATTCAGAGAACTATAGCATAAATAACTAACAAGTTTACCAAACCATCCGTGTAACTCCAAATAACTCTTCATCCTCGTGTCACTTTTAAACAACTAACTAACTCCGGAGGTAGAAGATGCTTCCTCTTCTACGTGGAAATGATCAACACAGGCCTAGAGCGCCCTCTGGTGGTTTAGTGTGAAAATAACATGTGAAATGATATACCGCTAATAATGTGTTAATAATTTCACACATAAGTCGCTCCAGAGTATAATCTCACCCCCGGACACACTAGGAAAAAAACTGCCACTTATAGTCCGGAGAATACGGTACATATAATTTGTTAAGGATCTTTGCTTTGAGGCCGCTTTCCTTACTTTCCCCTTTATCTAAGTGCTTTTATATCATATTTCCTAAATTTAATGTGTATGAAATGTAATATTAAAAAAAAAAAGTACCCTCATATTATCTATTTTTTTCATTTAATGTATTTTATTTAAAACTATATGAAATCTACAATGTTTTGTTCTAACTATAATAAAATATATCTTAAATGCTTTATTATTCAATCAAATTAAGACTAGAGCTTATTTTGTTTATTCATATTTTAAGTTTCCTCGTCATATTAAGTGCTTTATTTTTTGATTGACGGCCCTGAATAACAGTCACAGCATATAATGTGTAGAGCAGTGAAACAATTGAAACAGATGCTAGAGTTTAATTTTCAATGCTTTTGCGATCCACAAAGTATGGCAATATAAGTGTCAAACCCAGGGGCCAAGTATTGCCATACTTTTGGATTATAGATAAAGAGATAAAACTTCACTCTAATACTGTATCAATATTCAACAGCACTTTTTCCCCCTTTTTAAAAAAATATATTATTTCTGAAATCTGTGTAAAATGAAAACATTCAATCTCCTTTTTTAAGTTAAAGATGGTGTGCGATCTCGGCAAAGAAAAATAACTTTTATAGATAATGTTTAGGCATATTCGTCCTCAAATGTCCATCAGAGGCGACGAGGTGGAGATAGTGGACAACTATAAGTACCTCGGTGTGTGTCTGGACAGTAAACTGGTCCTGCAACACAGACCATGTGTATAAGAAGGTTCAGAGTAGACTGTACTTTCTGAGGAGGCTTCGATCATTTAACATCTGCAAGAAGCTCCTCTGCATGTTCTACCAGTCTGTGGTGGCCAGTGTTCTATGCTGTGGTGTGTTGGGGTGTAAATGTGTCCAAGAGGAGGTCAACAGGTCAACAGGTTGATCAGAAGCTCTGTGGTTGAAGCTGGACTCACTGGTGACAGTTGCTGAGAGGAGATCATTGAACAAACTACTGTCCATCATGGATGATGACAGTCATCCTCTCAACACTGTCATCAGTGAGCAGAGAAGCAGATGGAGCACGAATGCTCCTCCCATGATGCAACACTAATAGACTCAGGGACTCATTCATTCCTCGGGCTATTAGATTGTATAATTCTGAGTTTGGCATCATCAGATTCTTGCCAATACACACCCCTAATGTAGTGTCTTCTTGTATTAAATTAGATCTTATTATGAGTGGATGGTAATGTTTATATTACTATTGTGAATAGTTGAATCGTATTGTTCATTTTTAAGGAATGAATATACATTAATAAATCAAATGTTTTTTTTCACCCTGACCTTCATTCGACAGGTGATATACGTGGCCAGGAATCCCAAAGACGTCCTGGTGTCTTATTTCCACTTCCACAGAGTAGCCGTGATGCTGGAAACACCCAAGAGTTTCGAAGAGTTCTTTGACAAATTCATGAGCGGAGACGGTAAGAAATTAAACACAAATGCATCGTGACACTCGTGCCGCACAAAACAAGGGTAATTGAACACAACAACAAAACCCATTCATGCAAAGAATTACAAATAATAATTATAACAAGATTAAAACTGACAAAATAATACAAAACCCATTCATGCAAAGAATAACAAATAATAATTATAACAAGATTAAAACTGACAAAATAATACAAAACCCATTCATGCAAAGAATTACAAATAATAATTATAACAAGATTAAAACTGACAAAATAATACAAAACCCATTCATGCAAAGAATTAAACATAATAATTATAACAAGATTAAAACTGACAAAATAATACAAAACCCATTCATGCAAACAATTAAACATAATAATTATAACAAGATTAAAACTGACAAAATAATACAAAACCCATTCATGCAAACAATTAAAAATAATAATTATAACAAGATTAAAACTGACAAAATAATACAAAACCCATTCATGCAAAGAATTAAACATAATAATTATAACAAGATTAAAACTGACAAAATAATACAAAACCCATTCATGCAAACAATTAAAAATAATAATTATAACAAGATTAAAACTGACAAAATAATACAAAACCCATTCATGCAAACAATTAAAAATAATAATTATAACAAGATTAAAACTGACAAAATAATACAAAACCCATTCATGCAAACAATTAAAAATAATAATTATAACAAGATTAAAACTGACAAAATAATACAAAACCCATTCATGCAAACAATTAAAAATAATAATTATAACAAGATTAAAACTGACAAAATAATACAAAACCCATTCATGCAAAGAATTACAAATAATAATTATAACAAGATTAAAACTGACAAAATAATACAAAACCCATTCATGCAAAGAATTAAAACATAATAATTATAACAAGATTAAAACTTACAAAATAATACAAAACCCATTCATGCAAAGAATTACAAATAATAATTATAACAAGATTAAAACTGACAAAATAATACAAAACCCATTCATGCAAAGAATTAAACATAATAATTATAACAAGATTAAAACTGACAAAATAATACAAAACCCATTCATGCAAAGAATTAAACATAATAATTATAACAAGATTAAAACTGACAAAATAATACAAAACCCATTCATGCAAAGAATTACAAATAATAATTATAACAAGATTAAAACTGACAAAATAATACAAAACCCATTCATGCAAAGAATTAAAACATAATAATTATAACAAGATTAAAACTGACAAAATAATACAAAACCCTTTCATGCAAAGAATTAAACATAATAATTATAACAAGATTAAAACTGACAAAATAATACAAAACCCATTCATGCAAAGAATTAAACATAATAATTATAACAAGATTAAAACTGACAAAATAATACAAAACCCATTCATGCAAAGAATTAAACATAATAATTATAACAAGATTAAAACTGACAAAATAATACAAAACCCATTCATGCAAAGAATTAAAAATAATAATTATAACAAGATTAAAACTGACAAAATAATACAAAACCCATTCATGCAAAGAATTAAAAAATAATAATTATAACAAGATTAAAACTGACAAAATAATACAAAACCCATTCATGCAAAGAATTAAAAATAATAATTATAACAAGATTAAAACTGACAAAATAATACAAAACCCATTCATGCAAAGAATTAAAAATAATAATTATAACAAGATTAAAACTGACAAAATAATACAAAACCCATTCATGCAAAGAATTAAAAATAATAATTATAACAAGATTAAAACTGACAAAATAATACAAAACCCATTCATGCAAAGAATTAAAACATAATAATTATAACAAGATTAAAACTGACAAAATAATACAAAACCCATTCATGCAAAGAATTAAAACATAATAATTATAACAAGATTAAAACTGACAAAATAATACAAAACCCATTCATGCAAAGAATTAAAACATAATAATTATAACAAGATTAAAACTGACAAAATAATACAAAACCCATTCATGCAAAGAATTAAAACATAATAATTATAACAAGATTAAAACTGACAAAATAATACAAAACCCATTCATGCAAAGAATTAAAACATAATAATTATAACAAGATTAAAACTGACAAAATAATACAAAACCCATTCATGCAAAGAATTAAAAATAATAATTACAACAAGATTAAAACTGACAAAATAATACAAAACCCATTCATGCAAAGAATTAAAACATAATAATTATAACAAGATTAAAACTGACAAAATAATACAAAACCCATTCATGCAAAGAATTAAAAATAATAATTATAACAAGATTAAAACTGACAAAATAATACAAAACCCATTCATGCAAAGAATTAAAACATAATAATTATAACAAGATTAAAACTGACAAAATAATACAAAACCCATTCATGCAAAGAATTAAAACATAATAATTATAACAAGATTAAAACTGACAAAATAATACAAAACCCATTCATGCAAAGAATTAAACATAATAATTATAACAAGATTAAAACTGACAAAATAATACAAAACCCATTCATGCAAAGAATTAAAAATAATAATTAAAACAAGATTAAAACTGACAAAATAATACAAAACCCATTCATGCAAAGAATTAAAAATAATAATTAAAACAAGATTAAAACTGACAAAATAATACAAAACCCATTCATGCAAAGAATTAAAAATAATAATTATAACAAGATTAAAACTGACAAAATAATACAAAACCCATTCATGCAAAGAATTACAAATAATAATTATAACAAGATTAAAACTGACAAAATAATACAAAACCCATTCATGCAAAGAATTAAAAATAATAATTATAACAAGATTAAAACTGACAAAATAATACAAAACCCATTCATGCAAAGAATTAAAAATAATAATTATAACAAGATTAAAACTGACAAAATAATACAAAACCCATTCATGCAAAGAATTAAAACATAATAATTATAACAAGATTAAAACTGACAAAATAATACAAAACCCATTCATGCAAAGAATTACAAATAATAATTATAACAAGATTAAAACTGACAAAATAATACAAAACCCATTCATGCAAAGAATTAAAACATAATAATTATAACAAGATTAAAACTGACAAAATAATACAAAACCCATTCATGCAAAGAATTAAAAATAATAATTACAACAAGATTAAAACTGACAAAATAATACAAAACCCATTCATGCAAAGAATTAAAACATAATAATTATAACAAGATTAAAACTGACAAAATAATACAAAACCCATTCATGCAAAGAATTACAAATAATAATTATAACAAGATTAAAACTGACAAAATAATACAAAACCCATTCATGCAAAGAATTAAAACATAATAATTATAACAAGATTAAAACTGACAAAATAATACAAAACCCATTCATGCAAAGAATTAAAAATAATAATTATAACAAGATTAAAACTGACAAAATAATACAAAACCCATTCATGCAAAGAATTAAAACATAATAATTATAACAAGATTAAAACTGACAAAATAATACAAAACCCATTCATGCAAAGAATTAAAAATAATAATTACAACAAGATTAAAACTGACAAAATAAAACAAAACCCATTCATGCAAAGAATTAAAACATAATAATTATAACAAGATTAAAACTGACAAAATAATACAAAACCCATTCATGCAAAGAATTAAAAATAATAATTATAACAAGATTAAAACTGACAAAATAATACAAAACCCATTCATGCAAAGAATTAAAACATAATAATTATAACAAGATTAAAACTGACAAAATAATACAAAACCCATTCATGCAAAGAATTACAAATAATAATTATAACAAGATTAAAACTGACAAAATAATACAAAACCCATTCATGCAAAGAATTAAAAATTATAATTATAACAAGATTAAAACTGACAAAATAATACAAAACCCATTCATGCAAAGAATTAAAACATAATAATTATAACAAGATTAAAACTGACAAAATAATACAAAACCCATTCATGCAAAGAACTACAAATAATAATTAAAACAAGATTAAAACTGACAAAATAATACAAAACCCATTCATGCAAAGAATTAAAAATAACAATTATAACAAGATTAAAACTGACAAAATAATACAAAACCCATTCATGCAAACAATTAAAAATAATAATTATAACAAGATTAAAACTGACAAAATAATACAAAACCCATTCATGCAAAGAATTAAAAATAATAATTATAACAAGATTAAAACTGACAAAATAATACAAAACCCATTCATGCCAAGAATTAAAACATAATAATTATAACAAGATTAAAACTGACAAAATAATACAAAACCCATTCATGCAAAGAATTACAAATAATAATTATAACAAGATTAAAACTGACAAAATAATACAAAACCCATTCATGCAAAGAATTACAAATAATAATTATAACAAGATTAAAACTGACAAAATAATACAAAACCCATTCATGCAAAGAATTAAAAATAATAATTATAACAAGATTAAAACTGACAAAATAATACAAAACCCATTCATGCAAACAATTAAACATAATAATTATAACAAGATTAAAACTGACAAAATAATACAAAACCCATTCATGCAAAGAATTAAAACATAATAATTATAACAAGATTAAAACTGACAAAATAATACAAAACCCATTCATGCAAAGAATTAAAACATAATAATTATAACAAGATTAAAACTGACAAAATAATACAAAACCCATTCATGCCAAGAATTAAAACATAATAATTATAACAAGATTAAAACTGACAAAATAATACAAAACCCATTCATGCAAACAATTAAAAATAATAATTATAACAAGATTAAAACTGACAAAATAATACAAAACCCATTCATGCAAAGAATTACAAATAATAATTATAACAAGATTAAAACTGACAAAATAATACAAAACCCATTCATGCAAAGAATTAAAAATAATAATTATAACAAGATTAAAACTGACAAAATAATACAAAACCCATTCATGCAAAGAATTAAAAATAATAATTATAACAAGATTAAAACTGACAAAATAATACAAAACCCATTCATGCAAAGAATTAAAAATAATAATTATAACAAGATTAAAACTGACAAAATAATACAAAACCCATTCATGCAAAGAATTAAAACATAATAATTATAACAAGATTAAAACTGACAAAATAATACAAAACCCATTCATGCAAAGAATTAAAACATAATAATTATAACAAGATTAAAACTGACAAAATAATACAAAACCTATTCATGCAAAGAATTAAAAATAATAATTATTACAAGATTAAAACTGACAAAATAATACAAAACCTATTCATGCAAAGAATTAAAAATAATAATTATTACAAGATTAAAACTGACAAAATAATACAAAACCCATTCATGCAAAGAATTAAAACATAATAATTATAACAAGATTAAAACTGACAAAATAATACAAAACCTATTCATGCAAAGAATTAAAAATAATAATTATTACAAGATTAAAACTGACAAAATAATACAAAACCCATTCATGCAAACAATTAAAAAATAATAATTATAACAAGATTAAAACTGACAAAATAATACAAAACCCATTCATGCAAATAATTACAAATAATAATTATAACAAGATTAAAACTGACAAAATAATACAAAACCCATTCATGCAAAGAATTACAAATAATAATTATAACAAGATTAAAACTGACAAAATAATACAAAACCCATTCATGCAAAGAATTAAAACATAATAATTATAACAAGATTAAAACTGACAAAATAATACAAAACCCATTCATGCAAAGTATTAAAAATAATAATTATAACAAGATTAAAACTGACAAAAGAATACAAAACCCATTCATGCAAAGTATTAAAAATAATAATTATAACAAGATTAAAACTGACAAAAGAATACAAAACCTATTCATGCAAAGAATTAAAACATAATAATTATAACAAGATTAAAACTGACAAAAGAATACAAAACCCATTCATGCAAAGTATTAAAAATAATAATTATAACAAGATTAAAACTGACAAAAGAATACAAAACCCATTCATGCAAAGTATTAAAAATAATAATTATAACAAGATTAAAACTGACAAAAGAATACAAAACCCATTCATGCAAAGAATTAAAACATAATAATTATAACAAGATTAAAACTGACAAAATAATACAAAACCCATTCATGCAAAGAATTACAAATAATAATTATAACAAGATTAAAACTGACAAAATAATACAAAACCCATTCATGCAAAGAATTAAAAATAATAATTATAACAAGATTAAAACTGACAAAATAATACAAAACCCATTCATGCAAAGAATTAAAAATAATAATTATAACAAGATTAAAACTGACAAAATAATACAAAACCCATTCATGCAAAGAATTAAAAATAATAATTATAACAAGATTAAAACTGACAAAATAATACAAAACCCATTCATGCAAAGAATTACAAATAACAATTATAACAAGATTAAAACTGACAAAATAATACAAAACCCATTCATGCAAAGAATTAAAAATAATAATTATAACAAGATTAAAACTGACAAAATAATACAAAACCCATTCATGCAAATAATTACAAATAATAATTATAACAAGATTAAAACTGACAAAATAATACAAAACCCATTCATGCAAACAATTAAAAATAATAATTATAACAAGATTAAAACTGACAAAATAATACAAAACCCATTCATGCAAAGAATTACAAATAATAATTATAACAAGATTAAAACTGACAAAATAATACAAAACCCATTCATGCAAAGAATTAAAACATAATAATTATAACAAGATTAAAACTGACAAAATAATACAAAACCCATTCATGCAAAGTATTAAAAATAATAATTATAACAAGATTAAAACTGACAAAAGAATACAAAACCTATTCATGCAAAGAATTAAAACATAATAATCATAACAAGATTAAAACTTACAAAATAATACAAAACCCATTCATGCAAATAATTACAAATAATAATTATAACAAGATTAAAACTGACAAAATAATACAAAACCCATTCATGCAAAGAATTAAAAATAATAATTATAACAAGATTAAAACTGACAAAATAATACAAAACCCATTCATGCAAAGAATTACAAATAATAATTATAACAAGATTAAAACTGACAAAATAATACAAAACCCATTCATGCAAAGAATTACAAATAATAATTATAACAAGATTAAAATTGACAAAAGAATACAAAACCCATTCATGCAAAGAATTAAAACATAATAATTATAACAAGATTAAAACAGACAAAATAATACAAACTGAACATACATTTATCAATAAAATGTTGCTTTAAGTTCATAGCTGTTGTGTTTTGCTCTTCTTCATGTGCTCACCTGCAGTGTTCGGCTGCCGCTGGTTCGAACACATCAAGACGTGGTTCTCTCACAGGGAGGATCTGAACATGCTGTTCATCACGTATGAAGAGATGATTCAAGTAGGAGCTCACACTTCTGCTCCGGCTGCTCCAGCACTAACGCCGCTGTGCATCAGGATCTGAGCTCGTCCGTGAGGAACATCTGCGCTTTCTTGGGCGAGGAGCTGACAGAGGAGCAGCTGGAAAGCGTGGTAGAGCACAGCACCTTCGACAACATGAAGAAGACGCCTATGGCCAACTATGAGCAGGTGTCGGTCCACCTGCTCAACCACCACCAGGGAAAGTTCCTGAGGAAAGGTCGGCACTTTGAATCTAATATATCTTCTTTTTTCTACGACGTTCAGGCTGATGTTGAGTAAGATAGACTCAACAGAACCAGAACTTACGTAACTTAGAACTATTGTTATGACTGGGGATGTGAAAACATATCGATACACATATATATTGTGTATATATTTCTTTTTACCATACTGTAGCATTATTCAACATCACTGTGTCCATTTTTTTTAAATTGTTGTTTGGCTTTTGAATCATTTTTAGTTGTTTATATTTCAACTACACTAGTGTAAAATAAAATAATAATTGTTTTATTAACAATTAACATGCAAATAGTCACACTGTTTTCATTTTGGTGATGAATGAGTTATGACTTAACGATGACCTGGTTCAAATAACCTGATAAACAAGTTTTTGGTATTTAGCTGGGAATTTATGAACATTTTAAAAAACGTACACAATCTTTTATCGAAGTCATTAAATATATTTTGTTTGACAGAAAAAGCACTTTGTCAAAACGAGACAGATTATCGTTGTTTTCTAACAATCTGACTCTGGGACGGCCAGTATAATACTAACTATAATTAACTATAATCAAACTATAATACTAACTATAATTAACTATAATCAAACTATAATACTAACTATAATTAACTATAATCAAACTATAATACTAACTATAATTAACTATAATCAAACTATAATACTAACTATAATTAACTATAATCAAACTATAATACTAACTATAATCAAACTATAATACTAACTTTAATTAACTATATTAAAACTATAATACTAACTATAATTAACTATAATCAAACTATAATACTAACTATAATTAACTATAATCAAACTATAATACTAACTATAATTAACTATAATAAAACTATAATATTAACTATAATTAACTATAATCAAACTATAATACTAACTATAATTAACTATAATCAAACTATAATACTAACTATAATTAACTATAATCAAACTATAATACTAACTATAATTAACTATAATCAAACTATAATACTAACTATAATTAACTATAATCAAACTATAATACTAACTATAATTAACTATAATCAAACTATAATACTAACTATAATTAACTATAATAAAACTATAATACTAACTATAATTAACTACAATAAAACTATAATACTAACTATAATTAACCATAATAAAACTATAATACTAACTATAATTAACTATAATAAAACTATAATACTAACTATAATTAACTACAATAAAACTATAATACTAACTATAATTAACTATAATCAAACTATAATACTAACTATAATTAACTATAATAAAACTATAATACTAACTATGATTAACTATAATAAAACTATAATACTAACTATAATTAACTACAATAAAACTATAATACTAACTATAATTAACTATAATCAAACTATAATACTAACTATAATTAACTATAATAAAACTATAATACTAACTATAATTAACTATAATAAAACTATAATACTAACTATAATTAACTATAATAAAACTATAATACTAACTATAATTAACTATAATAAAACTATAATACTAACTATAATTAACTATAATCAAACTATAATACTAACTATAATTAACTATAATCAAACTATAATACTAACTATAATTAACTATATTCAAACTATAATACTAACTATAATTAACTATAATAAAACTATAATACTAACTATAATTAACTATAATCAAACTATAATACTAACTATAATTAACTATAATACTAACTATAATACTAACTATAATTAACTATAATAAAACTATAATACTAACTATAATTAACTATAATAAAACTATAATACTAACTATAATTAACTACAATAACACTATAATACTAACTATAATTAACTATAATCAAACTATAATACTAACTATAATTAACTATAATCAAACTATAATACTAACTATAATTAACTATAATCAAACATAATACTAACTATAATTAACTATAATCAAACTATAATACTAACTATAATTAACTATAATCAAACTATAATACTAACTATAATTAACTATAATCAAACTATAATACTAACTATAATTAACTATAATCAAACTATAATACTAACTATAATTAACTATAATCAAACTATAATACTAACTATAATTAACTATAATCAAACTATAATACTAACTATAATTAACTATAATAAAACTATAATACTAACTATAATAAAACTATAATACTAACTATAATTAACTATAATCAAACTATAATACTAACTATAATTAACTATAATCAAACTATAATACTAACTATAATTAATAATTAACTATAATCAAACTATAATACTAACTATAATTAACTATAATAAAACTATAATACTAACTATAATTAACCATAATCAAACTATAATACTAACTATAATTAACTATAATAAAACTATAATACTAACTATAATTAACTATAATAAAACTATAATACTAACTATAATTAACTATAATAAAACTATAATACTAACTATAATTAACTATAATCAAACTATAATACTAACTATAATTAACTATAATAAAACTATAATACTAACTATAATTAACTATAATCAAACTATAATACTAACTATAATTAACTATAATCAAACTACAATACTAACTATAATTAACTGTAATAAAACTATAATACTAACTATAATTAACTATAATCAAACTATAATACTAACTATAATTAACTATAATCAAACTATAATACTAACTATAATTAACTATAATCAAACTTAATACTAACTATAATTAACTATAATCAAACTATAATACTAACTATAATTAACTATAATAAAACTATAATACTAACTATAATTAACTATAATCAAACTATAATACTAACTATAATTAACTATAATCAAACTATAATACTAACTATAATTAACTATATTAAAACTATAATACTAACTATAATTAACTATAATCAAACTATAATACTAACTATAATTAACTATAATCAAACTATAATACTAACTATAATTAACTATAATCAAACTATAATACTAACTATAATTAACTATAATCAAACTATAATACTAACTATAATTAACTATAATCAAACTATAATACTAACTATAATTAACTATAATAAAACTATAATACTAACTATAATAAAACTATAATACTAACTATAATTAACTATAATCAAACTATAATACTAACTATAATTAACTATAATCAAACTATAATACTAACTATAATTAATAATTAACTATAATCAAACTATAATACTAACTATAATTAACTATAATAAAACTATAATACTAACTATAATTAACCATAATCAAACTATAATACTAACTATAATTAACTATAATAAAACTATAATACTAACTATAATTAACTATAATAAAACTATAATACTAACTATAATTAACTATAATAAAACTATAATACTAACTATAATTAACTATAATCAAACTATAATACTAACTATAATTAACTATAATAAAACTATAATACTAACTATAATTAACTATAATCAAACTATAATACTAACTATAATTAACTATAATAAAACTACAATACTAACTATAATTAACTGTAATAAAACTATAATACTAACTATAATTAACTATAATCAAACTATAATACTAACTATAATTAACTATAATCAAACTATAATACTAACTATAATTAACTATAATCAAACTTAATACTAACTATAATTAACTATAATCAAACTATAATACTAACTATAATTAACTATAATAAAACTATAATACTAACTATAATTAACTATAATCAAACTATAATACTAACTATAATTAACTATAATCAAACTATAATACTAACTATAATTAACTATATTAAAACTATAATACTAACTATAATTAACTATAATCAAACTATAATACTAACTATAATTAACTATAATCAAACTATAATACTAACTATAATTAACTATAATAAAACTATAATACTAACTATAATTAACTATAATCAAACTATAATACTAACTATAATTAATAATTAACTATAATCAAACTATAATACTAACTATAATTAACTATAATCAAACTATAATACTAACTATAATTAACTATAATCAAACTATAATACTAACTATAATTAATAATTAACTATAATCAAACTATAATACTAACTATAATTAACTATAATACTAACTATAATTAACTATAATCAAACTATAATACTAACTATAATTAACTATAATAAAACTATAATACTAACTATAATTAACTATAATCAAACTATAATACTAACTATAATTAATAATTAACTATAATCAAACTATAATACTAACTATAATTAACTATAATAAAACTATAATACTAACTATAATTAACTATAATAAAACTATAATACTAACTATAATTAACTATAATAAAACTATAATACTAACTATAATTAACTATAATCAAACTATAATACTAACTATAATTAACTATAATCAAACTATAATACTAACTATAATTAACTATATTAAAACTATAATACTAACTATAATTAACTATAATCAAACTATAATACTAACTATAATTAACTATAATCAAACTATAATACTAACTATAATTAACTATAATAAAACTATAATACTAACTATAATTAACTATAATAAAACTATAATACTAACTATAATTAACTATAATCAAACTATAATACTAACTATAATTAATAATTAACTATAATCAAACTATAATACTAACTATAATTAACTATAATCAAACTATAATACTAACTATAATTAACTATAATCAAACTATAATACTAACTATAATTAATAATTAACTATAATCAAACTATAATACTAACTATAATTAACTATAATACTAACTATAATTAACTATAATCAAACTATAATACTAACTATAATTAACTATAATAAAACTATAATACTAACTATAATTAACTATAATCAAACTATAATACTAACTATAATTAATAATTAACTATAATCAAACTATAATACAAACTATAATTAACTATAATAAAACTATAATACTAACTATAATTAACTATAATAAAACTATAATACTAACTATAATTAACTATAATCAAACTATAATACTAACTATAATCAAACTATAATACTAACTATAATTAACTATAATAAAACTATAATACTAACTATAATTAACTATAATAAAACTATAATACTAACTATAATTAACTATAATAAAACTATAATACTAACTATAATAAATAATTAACTATAATCAAACTATAATACTAACTATAATTAACTATAATCAAACTATAATACTAACTATAATTAATAATTAACTATAATCAAACTATAATACTAACTATAATTAACTATAATTAACTATAATCAAACTATAATACTAACTATAATTAACTATAATCAAACTATAATACTAACTATAATTAACTATAATAAAACTATAATACTAACTATAATTAACTATAATAAAACTATAATACTAACTATAATTAACTATAATCAAACTATAATACTAACTATAATTAATAATTAACTATAATCAAACTATAATACTAACTATAATTAACTATAATCAAACTATAATACTAACTATAATTAATAATTAACTATAATCAAACTATAATACTAACTATAATTAACTATAATCAAACTATAATACTAACTATAATTAACTATAATCAAAATATAATACTAACTATAATTAACTATAATCAAACTATAATACTAACTATAATTAATAATTAACTATAATCAAACTATAATACTAACTATAATTAACTATAATCAAACTATAATACTAACTATAATTAACTATAATCAAACTATAATACTAACTATAATTAACTATAATCAAACTATAATACTAACTATAATTAACTATAATCAAACTATAATACTAACTATAATTAACTATAATCAAACTATAATACTAACTATAATCAAACTATAATACTAACTTTAATTAACTATATTAAAACTATAATACTAACTATAATTAACTATAATCAAACTATAATACTAACTATAATTAACTATAATCAAACTATAATACTAACTATAATTAACTATAATAAAACTATAATATTAACTATAATTAACTATAATCAAACTATAATACTAACTATAATTAACTATAATCAAACTATAATACTAACTATAATTAACTATAATCAAACTATAATACTAACTATAATTAACTATAATCAAACTATAATACTAACTATAATTAACTATAATAAAACTATAATACTAACTATAATTAACTATAATCAAACTATAATACTAACTATAATTAACTATAATAAAACTATAATGCTAACTATAATTAACTATAATCAAACTATAATACTAACTATAATTAACTATAATCAAACTATAATGCGAACTATAATTAACTATAATCAAACTATAATACTAACTATAATTAACTATAATAAAACTATAATACTAACTATAATTAACTATAATCAAACTATAATACTAACTATAATTAACTATAATCAAACTATAATACTAACTATAATTAACTATATTAAAACTATAATACTAACTATAATTAACTATAATCAAACTATAATACTAACTATAATTAACTATAATCAAACTATAATACTAACTATAATTAACTATATTAAAACTATAATACTAACTATAATTAACTATAATCAAACTATAATACTAACTATAATTAACTATAATCAAACTATAATACTAACTATAATTAACTTTAATCAAACTATAATACTAACTATAATTAACTATAATAAAACTATAATGCTAACTATAATTAACTATAATAAAACTATAATACTAACTATAATTAACTATAATCAAACTATAATGCTAACTATAATTAACTGTAATCAAACTATAATACTAACTATAATTAACTATAATCAAACTATAATACTAACTATAATTAACTATAATAAAACTATAATACTAACTATAATTAACTATAATCAAACTATAATACTAACTATAATTAATAATTAACTATAATCAAACTATAATACTAACTATAATTAATAATTAACTATAATCAAACTATAATACTAACTATAATTAACTATAATAAAACTATAATACTAACTATAATTAACTATAATAAAACTATAATACTAACTATAATTAACTATAATCAAACTATAATACTAACTATAATTAACTATAATCAAACTATAATACTAACTATAATTAACTATATTAAAACTATAATACTAACTATAATTAACTATAATCAAACTATAATACTAACTATAATTAACTATAATCAAACTATAATACTAACTATAATTAACTATAATAAAACTATAATACTAACTATAATTAACTATAATAAAACTATAATACTAACTATAATTAACTATAATCAAACTATAATACTGACTATAATTAATAATTAACTATAATCAAACTATAATACTAACTATAATTAACTATAATCAAACTATAATACTAACTATAATTAACTATAATCAAACTATAATACTAACTATAATTAATAATTAACTATAATCAAACTATAATACTAACTATAATTAACTATAATACTAACTATAATTAACTATAATCAAACTATAATACTAACTATAATTAACTATAATAAAACTATAATACTAACTATAATTAACTATAATCAAACTATAATACTAACTATAATTAATAATTAACTATAATCAAACTATAATACAAACTATAATTAACTATAATAAAACTATAATACTAACTATAATTAACTATAATAAAACTATAATACTAACTATAATTAACTATAATCAAACTATAATACTAACTATAATCAAACTATAATACTAACTATAATTAACTATAATAAAACTATAATACTAACTATAATTAACTATAATAAAACTATAATACTAACTATAATTAACTATAATAAAACTATAATACTAACTATAATAAATAATTAACTATAATCAAACTATAATACTAACTATAATTAACTATAATCAAACTATAATACTAACTATAATTAATAATTAACTATAATCAAACTATAATACTAACTATAATTAACTATAATTAACTATAATCAAACTATAATACTAACTATAATTAACTATAATCAAACTATAATACTAACTATAATTAACTATAATAAAACTATAATACTAACTATAATTAACTATAATAAAACTATAATACTAACTATAATTAACTATAATCAAACTATAATACTAACTATAATTAATAATTAACTATAATCAAACTATAATACTAACTATAATTAACTATAATCAAACTATAATACTAACTATTATAATTAACTATAATCAAACTATAATACTAACTATAATTAACTATAATCAAACTATAATACTAACTATAATTAACTATAATCAAACTATAATACTAACTATAATTAACTATAATCAAACTATAATACTAACTATAATCAAACTATAATACTAACTATAATTAACTATATTAAAACTAATAATACTAACTATAATTAACTATAATCAAACTATAATACTAACTATAATTAACTATAATCAAACTATAATACTAACTATAATTAACTATAATAAAACTATAATACTAACTATAATTAACTATAAATCAAACTATAATACTAACTATAATTAACTATAATCAAACTATAATACTAACTATAATTAACTATAATCAAACTATAATACTAACTATAATTAACTATAATAAAACTATAATACTAACTATAATTAACTATAATCAAACTATAATACTAACTATAATTAACTATAATAAAACTATAATACTAACTATAATTAACTATAATAAAACTATAATACTAACTATAATTAACTATAATAAAACTATAATACTAACTATAATTAACTATAATCAAACTATAATACTAACTATAATTAACTATAATAAAACTATAATACTAACTATAATTAACTATAATAAAACTATAATACTAACTATAATTAACTATAATAAAACTATAATACTAACTATAATTAACTATAATCAAACTATAATACTAACTATAATTAACTATAATAAAACTATAATACTAACTATAATTAACTATAATCAAACTATAATACTAACTATAATTAACTATAATAAAACTATAATACTAACTATAATTAACTATAATAAAACTATAATACTAACTATAATTAACTATAATCAAACTATAATACTAACTATAATTAACTATAATCAAACTATAATACTAACTATAATTAACTATAATCAAACTATAATACTAACTATAATTAACTATAATAAAACTATAATACTAACTATAATTAACTATAATCAAACTATAATACTAACTATAATTAACTATAATAAAACTATAATACTAACTATAATTAACTATAATAAAACTATAATACTAACTATAATTAACTATAATAAAACTATAATACTAACTATAATTACTACAATAAAACATAATACTAACTATAATTAACTATAATCAAACTATAATACTAACTATAATTAACTATAATCAAACTATAATACTAACTATAATTAACTATAATCAAACTATAATACTAACTATAATTACTATAATTAACTATAATCAAACTATAATACTAACTATAATTAACTATATCAAACTATAATACTAACTATAATTAACTATAATCAAACTAATAATACTAACTATAATTAACTATAATCAAACTATAATACTAACTATAATTAACTATAATCAAACTATAATACTAACTATAATTAACTATAATAAAACTATAATACTATAATAAAACTATAATACTAAACTATAATTAACTATAATCAAACTATAATACTAACTATAATTAACTATAATCAAACTATAATACTAACTATAATTAACTATAATAAAACTATAATACTAACTATAATTAACTATAATAAAACTATAATACTAACTATAATTAACTATAATCAAACTATAATACTAACTATAATTAACTATAATAAAACTATAATACTAACTATAATTAACTATAATAAAACTATAATACTAACTATAATTAACTATAATAAAACTATAATACTAACTATAATTAACTATAATCAAACTATAATACTAACTATATTAACTATAATAAAACTATAATACTAACTATAATAACTATAATCAAACTATAATACTAACTATAATTAACTATAATAAAACTACTAATACTAACTATAATTAAACTATAATACAAACTATAATACTAACTATAATTAACTATAATCAAACTATAATACTAACTATAATTAACTATAATCAAACTATAATACTAACTATAATTAACTATAATCAAACTATAATACTAACTATAATTAACTATAATCAAACTATAATACTAACTATAATTAACTATAATCAAACTATAATACTAACTATAATTAACTATAATCAAACTATAATACTAACTATAATTAACTATAATCAAACTATAATACTAACTATAATTAACTATAATAAAACTATAATACTAACTATAATTAACTATAATCAAACTATAATACTAACTATAATTAACTATAATCAAACTATAATACTAACTATAATTAACTATAATCAAACTATAATACTAACTATAATTAACTATAATCAAACTATAATACTAACTATAATTAACTATAATCAAACTATAATACTAACTATAATTAACTATAATAAAACTATAATACTAACTATAATAAAACTACTAATACTAACTATAATTAACTATAATCAAACTATAATACTAACTATAATTAACTATAATCAAACTATAATACTAACTATAATTAACTATAATCAAACTATAATACTAACTATAATTAACTATAATCAAACTATAATACTAACTATAATTAACTATAATCAAACTATAATACTAACTATAATTAACTATAATAAAACTATAATACTAACTATAATTAACTATAATAAAACTATAATACTAACTATAATTAACTATAATCAAACTATAATACTAACTATAATTAACTATAATCAAAACTATAATACTAACTAAATTAACTATAATAAAACTATAATACTAACTATAATTAACTATAATCAAACTATAATACTAACTATAATTAACTATAATAAAACTATAATACTAACTATAATTAACTATAATAAAACTATAATACTAACTATAATTAACTATAATCAAAACTATAATACTAACTATAATTAACTATAATCAAACTATAATACTAACTATAATTAACTATAATCAAACTATAATACTAACTATAATTAACTATAATCAAACTATAATACTAACTATAATTAACTATAATAAAACTATAATACTAACTATAATTAACTATAATCAAACTATAATACTAACTATAATTAACTATAATAAAACTATAATACTAACTATAATTAACTATAATAAAACTATAATACTAACTATAATTAACTATAATCAAACTATAATACTAACTATAATTAACTATAATCAAACTATAATACTAACTATAATTAACTATAATAAAACTATAATACTAACTATAATTAACTATAATCAAACTATAATACTAACTATAATTAATAATTAACTATAATCAAACTATAATACTAACTATAATTAACTATAATCAAACTATAATACTAACTATAATTAACTATAATCAAACTATAATACTAACTATAATTAACTATAATCAAACTATAATACTAACTATAATAAACTATAATAAAACTATAATACTAACTATAATTAACTATAATCAAACTATAATACTAACTATAAATTAACTATAATCAAACTATAATACTA